>NW_019416403.1:527835-531767 GCF_000390285.2 Anoplophora glabripennis | reverse complement strand
TATAGTCATTAACGTTATTGAAACTGACAGCTGCTATACAGCTCGTTGAGAAATGAGGTTAAGTTGGTCGCTATAAGCTACTCCCTACGTCCAATGTGTCAGAGCCAACTTCGACCACGTTTTTATTTGAACGCTCGTTATAAAGGGTATAAAAATGGTAATTATCTAGGAAATTATCTGGTATGAGTGAGTTGTAAGGTAAATCTTTTGAGTGTTATTATCGTGCTTTGTAAATAAATTTGAAGCGAGACAATGGACAATTAAAAAATTGCATTGCTAATATGGCAATTAATAAGAATTTAAACAGAAACCAGCATTCTTCGAATTTCTACAAGCTCTGGTATAAGTTGAATATAACCAAGAGCGATGCATCCTAAATGCACACCACAAAATTCTTTTTAGTGGTGCCCCCACTCCATATATATTTTTTCTTTAAATTTCAGTTCAGGTAATGAGAAACCAATTGTTGCCAAATGATGGATTCGGCAGTTTTACTCGTATAAGAGATGTTGACACGAAAAACCAGACTATACATAAAAAAATTTCATTCTAATTGCTAGTCTTAAAATGTTTAGAAGGGTTTAGTTTCTTAGTAAGCCCCATTCAATATTTCAATTTCGTAAATCAAAAATAAAAATGACTTACTGAGGAGATCCTGTTGCGGTATCCATTTCATTATTTTGAGATTACTGGGTGTGTTGACAACTTCCTTATCATATTTCCATAATATGTGATATGGCAACTGTGAGAAAGTTTTCAAAATTACTTCTTTGGTGGTGTTAGAGAGTTGTTTACTGCTAATGATGGACCCCAAACTGAAATAGATAACTCCGTTCGTAGCACTATCTAGATACTCCTGTAGTTCCTGAAAAATGTAAACAGTTTGTTAGACTTCTAAGTTGATACTTTTCTCTATATGTCTATAGAAACTTAAATAAACAAATAAGTATCTTGTAGGTATATAAAAAGACAGGTTTAAAATGTGTACACATATTTCTTTAGTAAAGTATGGTTTTGGGGGAGTTCCCTACCGTATTCCAAGCAGAAATTTTCGTGATAATGCTGTGAGAATGTACGTAGAGGTTATAAACGTAAACTCATATATATATTCTCTGATAGTCAAGCTGCAATTAAAGCTTTGGGCGCACACAAGATAAGTTCAAAACTGGTGTGGGATTGTTTACAAATGCTGACTAAACTGGCCACCAACAATACAGTCAGACTGTGTTGGGTGCCAGGGCATAAAGGCATTTGTGGAAATGAGAAAGCGGATGAACTTGCTAGGAAGGGATCCGAGACAGAGTTCATTGACCCGGAGCCCTTCTGTGGCACATCTCCCAGTGTGGTTAGGCGGGCTCTGGGCAAATGGACTGAGACAGAACATAGGAAATACTGGAATTCAAGGCCTGGACATAGTCATTTTAAGGAGCTCATGGAGTATCCTTTGAAGGAAAGAGCGAATGATTTACTGAGCTTGAACAGAATCCGGCTCAGAAGAGTGACAGGACTCATAACGGGACAATGTCACTTTAGGAAACATCTACATAAGCTAAAGCTTGCAGACAGTCCGGTCTGCCGAGGATGTGAATCGGCGGATGAAACTTCTCTGCATATCCTGGGCGAGTGCCCGGGATTTGCACGTAGCAGAATGGCGCACCTTGGGAGACCCTATTTGAAACCCAAGGAACTGAGAGAAGTGTCAGCAAGGAAGCTTTTGGACTTTGTAAAAAGGACAAAACTACTTGCTGAATAGGACTAGTAGTGGGATGCACAATAGGCCTAATCGGGCCGCAGTGTTATGGGACTTATTAGGACCAATCACTACAAGTAGAAGTAGAAGAAGAAGAAAGTATGGTTTGATGAAAAACTGTTAGGCCAAATTAAAAATAGTTATAAGAATAATAAACTGGTGGAAATTGTTAAACTTAGGGATGTTAGTGGTACTGTAGTCTGTAAATATACAGTGTGGAACAGCCAAATGGAATAAATTCAGTATCTCAATTATTGTGCACATTATTTATAAAAAGTCCCGACACATCCATTGCGGATTCTGACATGACATCTTGCGACGTAAAAATTTCATTCCCAAATTCAAGTGGCAGTTGCAACCCCTAAATTTTTTGTATCTATGAAATTCTATTATAGATAATAAACCATATATATAATTTACAAACTATATAGTTTAGTTATTATTCATTATTATTTATTTATATTTATATTATTTAATTATTTCTTCAACCTTTGTTTATTTATTAGTGAGTCTACACAGTTAAAAAAATATCAGCATGGGAATCACCTGTAGATTAAATTTAAATCATAAAAGTAATCACCCAAAATTAATGTTTCTCACTACATAAGTTTAAAAAAATTATAATTTCAAGACTTTTTAAAAGTAAAATAAATAAATTCTTCTAATTTCTGAATAGATGCAAAACGGAGTATTATCTGAAACAATATTTACACTGATAAACATCTGATAACAGTTAAACATACTTATATGCTTAATTTAAATAGGGATTTCACTGCTTCTGTAATTGTTTGAAATTCTTTTGTAAATATACATTTTTAACGCGATAAAACTGTCTACGAAATAAATATATATTTCCTTACAAACGTCTTAATTATACGTATGTGACTGTAAATAACATAATATTTTCTACGTTAGTATATTAAAATCGACTTAAGCTATTCTAATTTGTCCTAACTAAACCGCAAAATTTAATCAAGAGCAAATGATGTGAAAATATGTAACATGTGTTTTTTTTTTGGTGTTCGATAATTTTGTGCAAAAAATAGACACAAAATGTAAAATATTCTTAAGTGGATAAAAGACAATTAAAACAGGAATGCAATACAAAGTTTTATCCATAATCACATCGTAATCATATTTGTGGAGAATTATCGGAATTTAATAAAAAAATATTCGCACGACTTAATATTTCTTACTAGTACTCAATAAAACGTGGTAGGTTTTGTTATACCTACAGGTTGCTATGGTACGTTGTTTATTATCAATTATTTAATAAACTGTTCTATCTGAATTTGGCAAAAATGCAAGGAAGTAATTGGCTGTTTTTGGAGAAGCTCAACAAGAAATTTTCCATTTATTGCCAGCGAGATCCAGGGAACATTACGAAAAAGTGTTCGCCGAATTTAACGAATGGAGGAAAAAACGGAGAGTAATGACAATAAATGTAGAAATCATACTATCGTATTTTTTAAATTTGAAGAATAAATATACAATTTCATTTATGTGGTCGAAGTATTCGATGTTGACTATACTATAAAGGTCTACAAATATATATATTGTTACGATTATATGTGTGTGCTATATTATATGTTAGCGCCAAAATAAAATTTTATTGTTGTGATATTAATTTGGTAGGAATGGTGTATTGTGTATTGTATATCTTCGCCCTACCTAGCTCTAGACTCTATCTCCGTAGTCGGTTCTATGCTTTAGCAAGAAACCACACCAATCACAGCTATAAAAACAAAAGGTTTAGTAATAAATGAATTTATTATTTTTTTGTTCTATATATATGTCAAAATTTGTCACTTTAAACTCTTAAACACACTAGTCAATATTTTGAAGTTTTTCACAATGTTTATTAAGAGGTTATATTGATAATATCGTTAAATTAACTTTCATGTAATACTGGTTGCATACCTTAAGACACTGACGCTTTATCTTATAACTTCTTATTTAACACTTATTAATTTTCTCTAATATTAATATTTAATTCTACAAAGATTGGCCAATTTTAAGTATATATGAAATGATTAAATAAATTTGCTTAATATTGAATTAGTGATTTACTAAACGTTTTTATATTAAAATTTTTTTTTACTTCTGAAATTCTGTTCTATATTTCGTATACGACTTTTGTTTTTATTATAAAAGGTACCTTTTTATACGTATAATCGATAAA
>NW_019416403.1:455459-526722 GCF_000390285.2 Anoplophora glabripennis | reverse complement strand
GAAATTGGCCTCAATGATTTGGGATCGAGGGGGATTATCCCTCTTTATCCTGCCTCATCTCGTGTAGGCCTGGACAGCCTTCGTAGGTGGGCCCCATCCGTCGTCTACCCCGACCGCAAATGCGGCCGGTGTAGGCGCTTTGTGGGACCTCCTTTTGTCCTGGCTGGGCCCCGCCGGCTAGGGCCCTTTCTTCTGGAGCTCTTCTTGCTTCGCCGGCTTGTCTGTGTTGTTAGATATAGTGAACTTTGAATTATTTTATGTTGCACTAATAATGGGGGTTTCTGGTGCTGCGAATTGACAAATTTGAAAATAAGTGATGCACAGGACGTCGGCAGTAATCCCTACTAGTTTCAATACCTGACACCAAGAGGGGCGTTTCAAGAAAATTTACAATTATAGAAGAAGGATTTTGCGTGAATGCTGTTGAAATATGCAGAAAATATATTTCTCTGCGCCCAATTCGCCTAACATAAGATAAATTCCTTCTTACAACCATCAAACGGCATGGTAGATGGAAGTGCTCCTCTGTAGCAGAAAGTTATGTTGAGGAATCTATATCTAATAAAGTTGATATTGAAAGGAAAATCCAAGGAAAATATAGTTGTTCCTTACAAGAAGAGACATCCGTAACTTATGCAAATTCTTCACAAACTTCGGCAGATGTTATGCCTTCCGAAAATGATGGCAGCAATGCTACAAGGGTTGTTATTAACGAAAATAAAGTTAAATGTGATAAGACAAAAAGTGTCTATTACTGATGTAATGAACCTGTTTTATTTTTTATTTTATTATGTCTGGATTTAAAGATATTTCTTTTTGTTTCGGATTATTTTACCCCGGCGGCGAGAATTATTGATTTTTCTACATATATATCAAATATCCGCTCGCGGGTCCGACCGGCCGATACCCCACTCTGACAAGCCGTTGGTCACGTGGATGTCCCACCACGACCGGTGTCAATCCGGTGGGGATTTGGGCAACAAAAGTCCTCGACATTCCCCGAAACCGACAGTTCGAATCCAGAACTCAACACCGAACAGACGTCCACCGCCAGCAAGAACTCTCCACCGAAGCCAGCCCCGAATAACCAGTGAACCTAGTAAGAATTATTTTCCTTATTATTATCCGTTCCAACCGGGTACAAGTCCGAAAAGATTTGTACACTTTAAGTGTGGAATTACTGTGGGCCCGAGAAGAATATTCTTGGTAACCCACACACAAATTCCACCGTCCGTCTCAACCCGCACGACAGTGCAATCGTTGGATTCGGCGTGTTAAACCCAATCCTGACGAAGCCGTCGTGTTTACTACAGCGTTGCTTGGTGTCCCGCACCTTGATGTACGCTGGGTAATAGGGGATATGTGAACCAAGACCTAGAGGTTCGGCGTGCCCACCCAATCTCCGGGTCGTTCCATATAGTATCCGTACGCTTCTCCCTGGTCGGCGTGTATACCCATCAGACCGAGAAGCGTTGTATACAGAGAGTCCGACACCATCGGCCACCAGGACGTATAAAGCTTAAAGGCTAGTACGAATTGTAAGGCGAGATACTTCGGATCCCGTTTCACCATCCTTTCTTTCCGCCTTGCACCGCTTGGGCTTTCTTCGCTGGTTATTGCTATCGCTTACCGCTTACCGCATTCCGCTTACTAATTTTGCATTGCTTGCTAGGCCATTATACCGATATTTGACCGCCCGCCTGTTTAAAATAAGTCCGAAATAATTCCGAATAAATTTTGGTTTATTTTCAGAATCAGCGGGGACCAGTAAAAAACGTCTATAAATATTTTAATCAGACCGTCTAAAATCACCTTTTCCTTTGTACATAAAAACCGTCTACGATTGTAGAGTAATAAATATTTTATTTCGATCCCGTTTGCAAATATTTATTTCTTTTCTAAGGTGATAAGTAAAATGGTAAAAAACCCAGAGTTATGACTTTTTTTAATTTTGTCTCTTTTCACACTGATTTTGTATATAATTATTGTTAATAAACTTGTAAATAATTTCAGTCGTTTAGTAGTGGGTAGGAATAAAAATTGACACTATATGTATTTGTAATAAGTATTAATATTTTCCCTGTGTGAATAAATCTAGTAAAACTTAATAGGTTTATTTCTTTCACCGTCGAGGTAAAACGATAACATTCCGAACCAGCAAAAACGCTGATATCGTTTTGTAGAGCTCCCGTTAAATTTCATATTTAAAATAAAACTACACTGAGAAAACTACTCTCTGCCGAACTCTCTGCCGTTTTCTCCTAAAAGAAATTCATTGACCCCTGGAATTAATTTTCTTCACTGTAGCTACCTGTGCACTTTACTCTAAACCGAGGGTAAGGGATACGTGGAGTTTCCCCCACGTCAAATTTAGGGAAACTGGCGCCCGAGAATAAAACCGACTATATAAGTTATTAAATAACATTACCGTTTAGAGTCCAGTCCGAGGAATAGAAGACCGTTCCGAAAAATTAAATTACAGGGGGTGTACACACCATAGTTAAAAGTAATCAAATTTACACCGAACGATCCATAAAGAGAGAACCGAGGAAAAGTGCGTCACACTATAAATGTAAATGTTAAAGTTAATAAGTAAATATCTAAGTTAAATTTGATTTATTTTAGGTTTATTATTTTTTTAATTATTCTACGAATGAAATAAAGTTAGTTTATTCCACTAGTGGAAAAAGTATCACTTTAGACGGTTCATATGTATGTCCGATTATAAGGTGATAGTGGATAAATAATATTGTAATACCCAATAGTGGACGTAGTAACAGCAGTAGTAATGGTATAAATATATTTAATGATTGCTGATTTTTTATCTCTATCAGGAAAGGAACTGTACCTATAATCTAAAATATCGTACATACCGTAGGTAACGGTTGCGGTTGCAACAAATGAACTCCTCCCCCAATATTGACAGTTTTAGGCCCTAGAGGTCTTACGCCATTAAACAATGGATTAGCGTTTATGAACAGGAGACTGACATTCTTGATAATATCCTTCGAGGGAATCTGCTGACCTAGGTATTTACTAACCATCCTGTCCTGCAGAGGTTTCAGAATAAAAGTTTTCAGAGCTTCGTCAGCTAACCAATAAAGAGTGTTCAACATTCTTTCCTTCAGAGTTAGTGGCAGGGGATAAGGCATATCCCTATCTGGGTACATCACGGGGTGGGTTGGGTTACCTGCGAACATATGACCGTCTATGGTGGCGTCCATGGATATCACGCCAATCATTGGGGCGTTGAGACTTCGACCGAGAGAGAAACCGAATGTTACAAGAAACTCCGTGAAAAACAGATCGACCTTTTCTTCTCTCCTCAGCAACTCTTGGATTCCAGGATGTGATAGTTGATACTCAAGACATTCGGTCATTCCTTCCAATATTGTGAAGAATACTTTGATTATTGGTTGACCTTCTCCCATTTTATCTGTGACCTTATATTTTTCCATAATATCGTAAGTTCCATTTAGAATTATATGAGTGATATTCTCGTTATTTTCTACAATGACGTTGGGTTGAATAAGAGTGATTTTGTGTCCTCTTTTCGCCAGTTCTAGCCAGAGGGGCTTGAAGGATATTTGGTGGCTGTAGAATGGTATTGGCATATATGCCACTATGTTTGCTGAGTGACATATTTGGGAATATAAGACACTGAGACTACACAACACGAGCGCGCACTTCATGTTTGGGAAATTATCTACAAAAAAACTAAATACCCAGGTACATATTAAATTTATACATAATGATATTCACTTCTTATCTCCATATCTTGAATTCCGTTTTATTTGCGGATGACATGACGTGCGATTACTTTTAGTTAGGACATTCATGATGTTCACTAACATTTATACATTTGACTTTCTAATTAAATTTGCAGTTTTTGAGTAATCCTAAGAAAATTAACGGAAAAAAAATTGTAAATTTTTGCTTTGTTTAAGAAGGCCTATGGACTTCAAAATTTTTTTTTGGTAATTTCATCATAAAACTCTTTTAGATAGATTTTCTTCAATTTGAGAGTCTTGTACGATTATTATTTGTCGTTAAGTTATCGTAGATCAAAACAAAAAAATCATTTTTGACTTTGGCAATAAATTACTCGGGAAATAATGGTCGTACAGAAAATCCAAGCAGGGTTTTGGAGACTGGACCACGATTTTTATTACACCGAAACTATATCTGAATCATATCCGTCAATTGATTACACAGCCACTCAAAAAAAAACTGTACTTTTCATGCGACATATGTCATCCGTAGTATTTTTGCCTCCCGTTCACGAATCCGGTGTCAGAATTGAGCTATCACATCACAGGAGTTTCCTAACCTCAAAAAAACAGGTTAAAAATAGCAAAAATTCACGAGAAATTATTTCTATTTCTAACCTCAAAGAAACTTGTCAATTAAGGTCAGATATCACGAATATTCAAAAAATAACAGATTCGCGTCAAAGTTGGCATACGGGGGTTTTCGGGGTCGCTGATCACGGATCCATTTAGCAAAATTCAAGATGGCGGACCCAAAATGGCGGACCTAAAATGGCAGACCAAATTTCCAAAAAAGAAACAGATTCGCGCCAAATTTGGTATAAGGGGGTTTTCGGGGTCACTGATCACGAATCCCAGGCAAATTCAGTCTGATCTCGGATTCGTCATCAGTGACCCCGAAAACCCCCGTATACCAAATTTGTCACGAATGTGTTATTTTTTTAATCAGATTTACAAAATTCGTTTTTAAAAGTTTAGTCAGTTACCTATGTACTTTTTTACCTGAGATTAAGCACAAAATTCGTGACTAGATCTTTTACAGAAAAAACATATAGCCGAAAAAAATACGTAATCAGCGACCCCGAAAATCCCTGTATACCAAATTTGGCGCAAATCTGTTATTCTTTCATATTTTGGTCGGCCATCCATTCACCTCGGATCCGTGATCAGCGACCCCGAAAACCCGCATATACCAAATTTGACGCGAATCTGTTATTTTTTGAAAATTCGTAATATCTGACCTTAATCGACCCGTTTTTTTTGAGGTTAGAAAAAGAACCATCAATTCTGACCGCGGATTCACGTTTGGCGGAATCTTAACCATATAAATGAACATTTGAATATAGAAAAAAAAATTTTGTATTTTTCCTAGCACTTTTTCGTGAATTTTTGCTAATTTTAACCTGATTTTTCAGGTTGGAAACTCCTGTGATGTGATAGCTCAATTCAATAGCACCGGATTCGTGATCAGGAGGCAAAAATACTACGGATGACATATGTCGCATGAAAAGTACAGACAACTTTTTTTCTGTGGCTATGTTATTTAACATAGCAGATCTTATTTCAATGATCTTATTTCAATAAATAACCTATTGTAAGTAACACAGAAAGAGTACAATACGTAAAAAACACGAACGCTAAAATGACATTTACTTGCTTTGTTGTATTATTTTTTGTTTTCCAGGCATTCATGATTAGTCAAAATATGTTTGTTGTCGGGCACTATCTAATAATGCGATACGTATTGATTAATATTTTCATGGTTTATCTGTAGTACATGTTTCACAAAAGTAAATTTATATACATCGTTGAATTCAGAATGGAAATCTGCACAATAATAATTAAAAAAAAAACCTATACCTATTGCCATTTGACAAAAAAAAGTTGACTATCGCTTTTCAAAAAAAAAATAATAATAATAAATACACTCCAATAGAGCCATTTCATATAATTTTTTGTTTTTTAAAATCAGACTATATAAATGACGGAGCTATGGCTTTGCGGCCTTTTTTTAGACAGCCTGTATCACATGTTCATTGTTAAAAGTTACTGAAAAAATCACCCGCACATTTAATTAATTAAGTAGGTCAGTTTATGTTTCTTCTCGTGATTTTATTTATTATTTTATTTAATTTTCTCCGTTTTTGTATCTGAAAATACAAGTATAAGTAAAGTTGACTTTTATGTTTTAATATCAGTCATCATTTTAATGATTTTATTTGAGTAAATGCTCAAAAATACCTCCATTTCCACGAACACAGGACCGATATCTTTTTAGTAAAGAAAATGTAATTTGTTCCATATTTACTGTTGCTTGAATCTGATGAAAAGCATTATTTATTCTTTCTTCTAACTGCTCAGAATGTCAAAGTTGCTATCGCAGCCTACTATGTAATTTTAAAAAGGATTATATTCGAATATCGAAGTGTGTTCTCAGTTCGTTTTTTAAGTTTTACAACTGGACAGTAATATATATAATTCTATAGACTGATTTTTCTCTAATCTTTTATACGTACACGAAAATTGGTAGCAGAATTACTGTATCTTATTCGAATTGAATTAAATGTACAGCTTCCTAACTTCAAAAATACCATACATTTAGTGTGCTCAGGAAAACTGTTCTGTTCCTTTAGGGGTGCTTGACTAATGCGAGTCCCTTCATCTCTAAAGAAAGGGAAGAAATTCAAAAGAAATTAAAAGATATGTATTTAAATGTTTTAGAAACAAATCTATGTCATCATATAAGAATATATTATAGTGCGTAGAAAATTCAAAAAGATATTTAAGTTACTTGAAAAAAAGTTGTAGTGCATATAAATGACTTCACCACAAAACTTATAAAATAATTTCTTTATTTTTTTAAATTCAAATTAATTCAGACTCTGTTCAAATCGAATACCTACCAATAACTAATTCTTTCCTCCACATTTTTTTTGGAAAGATATATTGTTCAAAACAGAAAACATTAGGCCTAGTTTTTTGTAGTTAGAGAAAAGGTTTTACTACCCATAAATATGAAACAAATTTGCCGGCTTATACCCAATCAATTAACGACGTTCTTTGTAATAACAATTATATTATTTAATAGCAATTAAGAGACCACCTCTGAGTTTCTTCATTAACACCAATCCGCTGAGACAAACAATTCAATTAAACGATAATTTTATGACAGTTATCCGTACTTAATTAAATTTAGAGACCTAATGTCAGCACGGGATGGCTCATTTTTGCCGCTGCCTTGAATATAAATCTGGTATGCGGTATTTTTTTTATTACCGCCTAAAAATATGACTAATTTTCTTAGCTATCAAATAAATCTCATTAGCCTCATCAAAATATTTTTTCTTTTTCATATAAAAACTATTAGTCGGTTACACTTTGTAATACCAATGTTGTCCTCGAACGGGTTGTTCTCAGCATCTAATATTCAGCTCATAAATGTTTGGGAAATTCTAAACTTGGACTTTTTCCTACAAAATGTGCCAATTCTAATTAATAACACAGCTTTTCTTGTGTAGCTAGATTTTGTGAATATAATATGCACTTTCGTAACTCTTATGCAAATTTTGCGATACTAGCTGTGAAGAACCAGCGTCCATCCTTCCTCGACTTCAGTATCAATGTCTTCCGCATTACTAATACTCCAATTTCTATTGTACAATTTTATTTTCTAAAAATAATGTACTCTTGTTAGAACTTCCTAATGTGGACGATTTTCGAGAAAAAATACTCTTACAATATTACACCATAAATTCTTATTTTTTGTCGTCCTCACCCCCTGTATTTACGGGAGGTCTTTCTGAAATACCCTGTATTGTATATTTATATGGAATTTTGCTTAATACATGAAAATACCTTATTAGAAATTATAAATACATGTCCACATTTTTTACGAAATTTTTTTCATCATTTTTTGTCGGACTGACGATTTGCGGATACATTTTTGTCGGACATTACAGTTTTTGCTTATAAAAAACAATTTTCTACCGTGTGTTATTTTTGTCTGACATGTGGTAATCGATTTATCATTCCCCGTGAAAATTCAGATTTCCAGCTGTCGGACTGAAAAAACGCGGCTTGAAATTTGTCGGACAACAATACTTTTTGACTGAATTAATTATTTACAATTAATTTTACTAAAAAATTACCTATGTGGTAATTGATTTTCAATACCCTGTTATTTTGGCATGTTTCGACCGGTAGACACGTCAATGTCGGAAGAATTTCTGTCGGACAAATTTAAATCCGCATTTGCAACAAAATTTCCAGTTACTTAAGCTAAAAATAAGAGATGTGGTCTTGACTTTTCAAGACCTAGGGAAATTGCCATGTTTTTGGAATTATCCGAGTGGAAAAGCGGAGGAATCGAGAAAAGTCGCAGAGGAAAAATGTGGTAAACTCGTCAAAAGTATGTACCTCAGGAGTTATAAAGTATGTGGTAATCAACTTTCCAGGGGGGGGGGCTGTACTGTGGACTATTATACACGTAAACGTTGTCAGCCAGTTTTCTTGCAGGGAAATCACCCATTTCGAAAAAAAAGCACGCACTTGGTTGAATTTTCAAACAATTATTTACAATTAAAAATGAACGATTGCATTGTTAATGACAGCAAGTGCTATTGTTTGGCTATCAAAGCATGGCTTTAAAAAATTCAGTTTTTATCTTCTGTATTTTTAAAACACATTTAAACATTTTAATAATTTAATTTCCAAATTATTGTAAATAATTAACAACAGAACAGGAATGAATTATAGTGGCTGCAAGTTGATAAAAATGATTTTGTTAGCGTATATTGTTTTAGGACATCATTTTAGTATAGTACATCATTTTATTCGATTCATTGTTTTTGTAAATCCATTATTTCTTACTGCAGCATTTTAGTGAAAATATGTTAGGATGTTTTTTTGGCTAAATATAAAAAATAGATTATTCCCGATATTAGTTGATGGCGCAAAATTATTTTTTAAATTCACCATAGGTACATCACTGACTTTTAGTAATCTGCTGGTTCCTCACAGGAGAGCAGCAACTGACAGTGAAATATACTACATATACAGGGTGATCCTAAAAGAGATGGACAGCGCTTGACCACAGGTTGCTTAGATGAATATAACTAACTTACCTATATACAAAAGTGCACACCTACTGAGATATATCCTTCTAAATATAAAATAACCTAGTTTTTTTTTCAAATAACTTGAAAACTGGTTTTCTTAGAAAATTGGTACACATATTTTTTTATATAAGGGCAATGTAAATAGAGAATTTGGTGAGAATACATATAGAGGATGTTTTCTTTCTAGTGCCTGTGCGCCATTGGTTATCCCGTAATTTTTTTGTGTGTACGCCAGTGACGCCAGAATTTATGTTTTAAAAAATAAGTACTATTTTAGAAGATTTTTTGCCTCTTACAAAATGTTGATATCGCGTATGGATTTCGAGTAAAATTGGTATTTTTTACACAACAACATTTTAATAAAACATTTTACAACAAAATAAAATCAGTTTAAGCTAATTAGTTCAGTCTAGTACGAGGTGACATAACAAAGAAACAAATTCATAATAATAATTAAAAGGTTCAGTGTCATTTTAGCTTACTTTGTTTTTAATATCTTCTTTATTATGGCTGCAATTTATACTTTTGCTGGATAAACTGATATGTTACTAGTTTTGGTTTATTGTGAAGAAAATTGTTATGCTAGTGTTCGAACATATGCTGAAAGATTTCCTAATCTAAGAATTCCAAATCACAAAACATTTGCTAATGTGGAGAGACGCCTTCGGGAAACAGGATGTTTTTTATCTGCACATTAAATCGTGGACAACGTACGGCTAGAACTATTCAGCTGGAAGAACAAATTTTGGAAAGGGTCGAAGAAATTCCACAAGGCGTTCAGCGACAGAGGTTGGCTTTCAAAAAATGCCGTTAATAGAGTATTAAACGACCAGTTATTACATCCATTCCACCTTCAATCAGTTCAAGAACTTTTACCTACCAATAGATCCTCCGTCACGTCTTGCTTTCAGTCAAAGTATTCAGGAATCCAGAAATAGAGACAATAATATCCACAAGAAAATCCTGTTCACAGAAACTGCTTTTACTAGTAGGGGTATTTTAATTATCGGTAAGGCAATATTTAGATGAGCACTATTCTAACAGGTAGATAGAGGTAGAGGAAATAATGCCCCTTTAAAGTAACCACCTCGATCCCCGGACCTAAACCCATGTAATTATTTCCTTTGGGGAGCGTTGAGGACCACAGTTTATAGCTTTTCAGTAAATACAGAAAGTGAATTATGAGAAAGAATACAAAATGAAATTAATGTTATGAGAGATAATGCACAATTATTGGATAAAAGTCATTTTAATTTCCAAAGAAGAATTAATGCCTGCGTTCAAGAACAAGGAAGTCATTTTGAGCATTTACTGTAATATTATTTTAATGTGATTACAAATATCAATTTAGGTTTATTTAAAATGTTGACTTTCTTATATTATTAGCTGATATTGTTTATTTAAAATACTAGTGTTGATTTTTTATTTTATTGATTGATAATACTTAGACTAAAAATGTGCAATTAATTTAGTTTTTTCATTATTATTCCCTGCTTTGAGACTGCAGTTATAAATAATCATTTTTTAGTAATCGGAATTTTTGCCTATATTTAATGTATAAAAATGACAGTTTTACCCGAAATCCATAAACGATATCAATATTTTGTAAGAGGCAAAAAATCTTCTAAAATAGTGGTTATTTTTACAAATATAAATTCTAGCGACACTGGCGTACACACAAAAAAGTTACGGGATAGCCAGTGGCGCACAGACACTAGAAAGATGACATCCTGTATATATATTATTATCAAATTCTTTATTTACATTGCCCTTATATAAAAATAATGTGTAGCAAATTTGAAGTTTCTAAGAAAAATTGTTTTCAAATTATTTGAAAAAAAAAACTAGTTTATTTATTCTATATTTAGGAGACTATATCAGTAAGCGTGCACTTTTGTATACAGCGTGGTAAAAAAGTTCTGCATAAAATTCATATTTTCGTTAAACAATTTTTTTTCGAAAAACGGTGAGACCCGTCGATTTTTATTTGATCCAGGGCACCTTGTTATGTGGAAAATTTTTTTTTCGGTAATCCACTTACGGCAGCGATGACATAATTTTTTTTTTAAATGACAACGCATATTTTTTTCGTTCGAAATTGATGACAGTGATAATTATCTAAACAACGGTGTGAAAATTTCGATGTCTTACATAACAATTTTTTTTAGAAAAATGCACCTTAAGTTCTTATAAGTGATAATTGTCTACTTACACTATTAATGGCTCCGAAAAGGACAAAGTTGACAAAATTACATTTCAAACGAGTAAAATTACACTAATGTTTGTGTAAGTCTAGCGAAATTGTTCGAATTGCCCACCCTGTACCATTTGGCATTGTCCTAAGCGTGTGTAAACGCCGTCTACACTTCGTTCAAGCATTCCCGGGTCGATTTGATTTATTTCAAAACGAATACGGTTTTTAAGTTCTTCCAAATCACCTGGTCTGTTTGTGTACACACGCGATTTCAAATAGCCCCACAAAAAAAAGTCTAGAGGTGTTAAATCAGGCGAACGCGGAGGCCACTCGATTGTTCCGCGTCGCCCGATCCACCGGCCAGTAAACGTGTTATTCAAGTACTCCCGTACTTGCACTCCATAATGGGGCGGTGCACCATCCTGCTGAAACCAAATTCTTTCCTCAGGAATATCAGGATCCTCGTTGTTCGGGAATAACTCTGCTAAGCTTGGGACCAAATCGAACCGCAGGAAATCCAAATAGCGAGCAGCAGTTAAATTTTCCTCGAAAAAATACGGGCCTAAAATACGACGCCCTATTATTCCCGCCCAAACGTTCACCTTTCGGGGGTGCTGATGATCTACTTCTTGCACCCAGTGCGGGTTTTCCTGAGACCAATACCGGCAGTTATGTCGATGCACCGATCCATTAAGATAAAAAGTAGCCTCGTCAGAAAAAATTATGTTCTTGAGGAAGTCGGGGTCTCCGTTACATCGATGCATTAAATCTTCACAAAAGTGGAGACGGCGGTCTGGGTCGTCCTCAGTCAATGCATGTATCAAGTGACCCTTATAGGGGTGAAATTTCTCTTTTTTGAGAAAGTTCACCACAGTTACATGTGAAATATCATTGTTCAATGCAATCGACCTTGTACTAGAATGAGGGTTGTCCTGGAGCTCCACCAGGATATTCAATCTAGTTTCATCATCTACTCTAGGACGACCCGCACGAGGAGCATCTTTCACACTACCAGTTTCCTCAAACCTTGCCAGTACCCTACTAACCGTAGATTGCGTAATTGGTGGTCTGTCAGGGTACGTTGCATTAAATAATTGGCAAGCTTCTTGATGGGTTCGTAACTTATCGCCGAAACCAATCATCCTCAAAATATCAATTCTTTCGCGTTCACTAAGTTTTGCCATTTCGAATTAAACGATTTCACCAAAGAATGTTAAATCGGTACTGATATTTAAACTTCAATATTTCAGGTAATCTACTACTTTCAAGTAAACATTTCTTTGGATCTTTTTTTTTTTGAGGAATTTATCGGCATACTCGAAGACAAAAAGTCGACCTATCTGATGAATAATTCCGCAAATATTACATAACATCAGTTGCATCTTAAGTTATCTGAAATGCTTTCTGCCGAATAAATTTTTTTCTAAGGCATTTGATCCGTAAACAGCAAATTATTGCATTCAAGAACTTAAGGTGCATTTTTCTAAAAAAAATTGTTATGTAAGACATCGAAATTGTCACACCGTTGTTTAGATAATTATCACTGTCATCAATTTCGAACGAAAAAAATATGCGTTGTCATTTAAAAAAAAATTATGTCATCGCTGCCGTAGTGGACTACCGAAAAAAAAATTTTTTCCAAATAACAAGGTGCCCTGGATCAAATAAAAATCGACGGGTCTCACCGTTTTTCGAAAAAAAATTGTTTAATGAAAATATGAATTTTATGCAGAACTTTTTTACCACGCTGTATAAGTAAGTTCGACTAAATAGTCTTATTTTCATCCAAGGAACCTGTGGTCAAGCCTTGGAATAGAGGTTTATTTGATTAGTTATTTTGTAGTAGCGAGAAGTTTCGGTTAAAATTTTTACGCTTAATTATGGCTCACCTTGTATATATTGCTTTTTTTCTTAAGGATTAACATGACTGTACAAAAAATTCCATACGATACTTAGTAAATGCCCTCTGATCTCGAAAATTTTTAACATTGGAAGAACTGTATACTATTATACAAAATTAATATTTTCACAGATCATAGAAAAAATGTTTTTTACGTTATCTCAATATTCGTGGTTGAATTACGACACTTCTGATTAATGATCACTATCTTACGACCTGTTTGACCATGTACTTAACGGTAACACATAAAACATTTGACGTCTTGCCAACTGACCAAAGTTTATTAGTTGTTTGTAACTAGTTCGGTTGAGAACAGTTATGTAAGTTATAATTTTATCGACTGTTAGGAGTTGAAATTGCTTACTGCGATGTACTTATATAAATGTTTTCGGTTTCCTTGCGGAGAATGAATAATTGTAAAATAAAATGCATCGTTCGTCTTTTAAGATAAGAAACTTTAAGTTATAATTTGAAGTCTTGCCTTCATTTCGCTTTACCTGTTTTACATCCACATACAGAGTGGGCCATTAGAATGAGAAAGTAATATAACTCCCTTGTTATTCATAATACAGAAAAAAGTTTATATAGAAGTTGTAAAGAATCAAAAAATCTAAAGGGCAAAATTAATTTGAAACACACAGGGCGATGAGTAAAAACGGGACACGCCAAATATTACATTTTTCAAATGGAACACCCTGTATATTTTTAAACATATGAATTTCTGAGAAAATTCTATATATGGCAATATAAACAGTTTAACATTTTAGGGCCGAGTTGACAAGTTATATAGAAAATTCTTCGAATTTTGGAAAAAACACGACCTCGAAGAAGTAGTATTATAACTTTCAACTACTAACATTTGAAGCAAATATATTCGACAATGTTATAGGCAAATGTTAGACAAAGCCTCCTATATTAGCTAATATCGATATTTTATACAGGGCATTTTTTATAATACGATCATTTTAAGAAAGTTCAAACTTGATTTTCTAAAATTTTTCAAATGGAACACCCTGGATTTTATTGTTCTATTTTATTCACATATCAGTCCACTTCTACATCTAAAGTTGTTAGTTTTTAAGATATAGCAAACCTAATTTTTATTATTTTCGGTCGCACGAAATGGCTTTGGAAAAAACTGTCACATTGTGTCAACTTGTCAGTTCATAATTTATCATTCCATTTTGAGTTAATTTTATTAGTTAATATTTATTTGTGATATTCTATAAAATAATAAAAATTAAGTTTTTTCAGAAATGTTGCCATATCTTAAAAACTAACAATTTTAGATATAAAACATGCTTAATAATTTGAATTGAAAAATTTTAGAAAATCAAGTTTAAACTTTCTAAAAATGACCGTATTATAAAAAATACCCTGTATAAAATATCGATATTAGCTGATATAGGAGTCTTTGCCTAATATTTGCCTATAACTCTATGAAATATTTTTGCTAGTGTTAGTAGTTGAAAGTTAATACAACTTCTTTGATTTATACTTGCTATACTTTGAACCATATGTGTTCAATTCAAATAAAAATGTATAGTATATTGTGTTATACTTTTTCATAAAATAAGTAGAGATTAAGCAGAAGTCGGTATATCCTAAATCTGATTTAGCAAAAACCGATAAATCCATTTCAATTGAGCAGAAGTCTATATATCCACATTATGATTGAACAAAAGGCGATAAATCCAATTTAAAAAGTGGAATAAAATTTACATTTAATAAAACTGAACTGAACTGTAAGCAATATATATTTTAAACCATGATTAAACTTATAAAACCAGTGCATAAAGTTTAAGAATACAGTGAATAATGTTCTAGTTACAACTTTTTCCTAGTTATCTCAAAACCACATATTATGGATTTATCGGCTTTTGCATAGTTGCTCCTCAAATGATCCTCAGTTTTTTCATTTAATTATCCGGTATTTTAATCAGAAGCTTTGATCCTAGACCATCTATATTATTCAAAATTAATTGATACAGTTCATCACGGCGACATGCACCGGCAACAATAAATATTAAGGCAACCTAAAAAGGAAAAACTAATATCTACAATAGATATTTTCACATCTAAACGTACCTTATTCATTTAGTGGATATTATATTGTGCTTCTAGTTGGTTATTTGACAAAACATTTGAGTTCTTTGGTTTATAGCTGTTACCTTGACGTTTCAGGAAAACACGTGTTCCTCTCAACATGGAGTAATTTGACCATAACGTAGATGCCTTCAACATTGTAGATAAATCGGAAATGTATGCTGTCATAAGATTTTCTAGTCGTATTTTTTTCAAGTAGTCCAGTCAGTGGAAGTAATTTTGCACCAAAAGCACAAGTAATTAGCAATATGGCTGTTTTTTTTTTATAAGGTCTTTAAAGTATGCAGATTAATATAAGAAAAAGTTCACTGGTCTATCAATTTCCCAAAGTCCAAAAAAAAATTATGAAAAACATTTTGATTTTAGAAATTCTTTAATATTTTGGACTCGGATCAAAATAGAGAAAAATAAAAAGTACTACCTTGTACAAAAATCTTTTCCCAACAAAAAAGATACTGTGCACTTTTTTGTCCGGGCTATGGTTTGTCTAGAAAAAATTATTAAAGCCATGAAGTAATCTTTCGCGGGCAAACAAGCGAATAAATTCACTCCTCAAACGTAAGAATTGTCAAATTTCACTCAAATATTGAATACATAATATAATTTGAAAAAATTTTCAAATTTTCGAAAAAAATTTTCCAAATTTTTTTTTTTTTAGATTTTCGAATATATTCAGGGTAGTAATTAATAAATAGAAGGTAATATTTACACATTTTTTTTACAAAATTATAAGGAAAAAATTAAATATAAAATTAACATAGGATCATCCTTTCCACGTATACCTACTGTATTTCCTACCTAGATACTTTCATACCTGTTGACTGTAGAATGTAAATCATTCTACTCTTTGAATATTTGTCTTCATATTGTATCAGTATAAAATTTTATTTTAAACAGTCAAGGAGATTTACACCGGGAACCAGAAAAATTGCTATTTTCTTATAATATTCAAAAAATCATTAAAAGTGAAAAAACATTAGCAACGAAATGAATTTGTGCTTAGACATTCTTAATCTGTGTAATTCTCCCAACATTTAAAAAAAAAATCTCATTGAAATTAATTTAGTTTTAATAAATTTCCAGAGGCTAATCAAGATCCCTAAAATTTTTAAAATAAATACCAGGGTCGTAATAGGGGAAAACTAACCTGTCTCACGACGGTCTAAACCCAGCTCACGTTCCCTATAGGCGGGTATTTTTTTTAACTCATTTCCCTGTTATGCCTACTACATACATCTGACATATTTCAATCCTTACCTAGAATCGTACTGGTTATTCCCAAACGAAACTTTTGTGCCGTAATAGTGAAGCTTGCCGTAGTTTCAAGACAAATATTTGTTCAGGAATACGTCGCCTGGTCGAAACTTGATATTTATCTGAGAGAGGAAATAATGTATCAACGGCGTACTAGGGAAATGGTAGCAATGCCCGCCATTTCAGATAGAATCTTATTTCCTGAGCTGTTGTTTCTTAGACAGAATCGATATTTCCCCGACGAGTTATGACGGTACAGCCATTTAAACAAATGGCACATAGGACAGATATATTTTCTACAGCAAACAACAATCTACGATTTTTCTACTATATATAAGATATATTTATATGAAAGAGTACAAATTGTACCTTGATATTATTGTAATTCAACGACTTATAATTGATTTTATTGTTAACAGATTTGCTTCTCAGTATTATGTATTTTATTAGTTCGATATCAGTGTGCCAGAAACAATAATCTAAGATGAGTCAATGAATGGTCGTCTGCAATCTAAATTTTGATATGAAATGGATTGTAATATCCTTTGATCCTACTTGTTATTAAATTGTATGACATCATAGGGTTCCAAATATTTTATTTTGATTCCGACTTTAAGG
Organism: Anoplophora glabripennis; assembly: GCF_000390285.2. Classification (NCBI taxonomy): domain Eukaryota; kingdom Metazoa; phylum Arthropoda; class Insecta; order Coleoptera; family Cerambycidae; genus Anoplophora; species Anoplophora glabripennis. The sequence goes on along the minus strand of NW_019416403.1, from coordinate 509,763 downwards.
TTCAGCAGATTATTATTATTTTAATCTCTAATCTTTATCCTATTTAACCTTTTATCAAATATCTGGATTGTGTTAGTAGTAACTTCAGAAATATTTAAGTCATTATGTGTTCCGATTAGAGATTGATCAAATCTATAGATGAGCCTTTAACAGACGACTTATAAGCAATTATTATACAAATAATTATTGAGAGAATTAGGCAGCATATTTTGCCAATACTTGTGTACACATTCAAATTTGTCTAATAATGTCAAAAGTTAATCTTATGTTCTAAATGTGTTCTTACGATGTTGAAAATATTAATGTCGTCCATCTAGACCAGACATCTATTATGTAAACCTGATAGAACAATGTTTTTTTTTTTGGAAAGTCGAAGGACCATTTTTAAATCCAAAAGGCATTCTGAGGAATTCATAATGTCCTTTACCTGTTGCGAAAGCAATTTTCCCAAAATTTTTAGGATACATTTCTATTTAATACCAACCAATGATTAATGTTGCAAAATATTCCTAATGCAAGATGATCATATTTTGTTCAAACATGAAATATATTTGTTTTTTTTTTTACTTCGTTGTGTCGTTAAATACTGATTTACTATTCTTCCATAAATAAAGGAAGTTTTTGAGTATCTTATGAATCAACGGGTGATAAAACTATAAAATTAACGTTTTTCGAAATTAACATTTCGTGAAAAATCCTCTTCTACCCCTGTGATTCTCAAATGTAATAATATTTATATCGATGAAGGGTGGTAGAAGTTTGACTGCCTGAATTTTAACAGACGATACAATATATGAAAGTAAACAAAAAAAAACTTATATGACAAGGGTCCTAAACTCAACCATTTCCGTGAAAAAAATTATCAAAATCTCCAATTTGTTGCGGAAAAGTTCAATTAATTAAGGAATATTGACATAACTGTGTGCATAGAATACCATAAAATACAATGTTTATCACTTTTTTGAACTTCTTTATGCTTAATTTTAAAAAATAATTAGCGTAATAAATTTAAAATTCTGTAAAATTCACATCGAGCGAAGTGACAACGGCGCGGCAGTTAACACGAGGTACTAAGCAGTCCAACAACTAGCAATATGCAAATCAGTGGGTATCTGGAATTTGACCGTGCCGGAGTGTTTTTTTGCGTACCACTATTTCCTTTTCTTGATGTGTTTCTCCTTGCTTTTTTAAAATTATACGTGATAACTTTACAGCGAGTGCGCGAAAATTGGAAAATTGGTGCATCGAAAATGGTGATGGACATTTTGAGCATATGTTGTAGTTTGTTTAGTACTTGTGCGTTTTGCTTTTTGGTAGTACCTAAATTATTTTTACTAATTATTTGGACGACGTGAATCTTTGGGTACTTTAATTACGTATTTTTCAAATTCATAATTTGATTAAAAGTTGAGTTCCTGATTTAAGATATTCATAATTACTAAAATTCGAGCTAAAATTTAAGACCAACACTATTTTCGCACTACAAAATCGATACAATTTATTTTATTTATTTAAAAACTGGAAAACAACTGTCTTGAAATTTACTAAATGTTTCAAAATAGTTGTTTACATTTTTGTTATTGCGTAGGACAAGTCTGCCGCGTGCGCACGTGGTGTGCATCAGCTGTGTAGCATTAGGTTAAGCGCTGTTGTCACGTTGTGATGAAACTCCCCAATATTAATACTCGCTGTATTTTGAAAACTGTTAATCTTACGCCCCTATAATATACAATATTTTTATTCATTTATGATTACTCTATCTCATGCTGAAGTAAAGGCAGTCAAACTTCTTACATCCTGTATGCTGAAATTTAATATTTCTGTGAAAATTGTAGAATCGACTGTTTATTTTTCTTTATAGTTGCTAGATATATTGTTCTAATGCGCAAACTTTTACAAATTATGGCGTTCCATTCGAAAAAAAAAAACAAAAAATTACTAAACATGTTAAAGTACCAAAGTACCATCGTTTTGTCGAGTTATTATTACAATATATTTACAAACTTACAATGTACATCCTCAGCTTTAACTAGGAATCTTTGTTGTTCTCGGGCTAATCTCTGTGCAGTCGAACCCGCTAAGAGAACCCCTATACTCAACCTGATATTGATTTAGGTTTTTGTTGGTGGTTCTGTGGCTACTGAAGACGGTACCACTCCTCAAACAATGGTGGTTCTCTGTTCTCGTTTCGTAGCGGTTTATGTATGCTTATCACTGTTAGCGTCCTCAGTAGTGACTGCAAACGTTTCGTCCTTTTCCGCCCACGACCTTCTCAGGTGGTATCCCCTTTGAACTGCCTTTTGCACTGTTCTACTGTTATGTTGCCGTCTGTTGTTGTAACGGACCCCATTCAAACGACAAGTTTCATTTAAATTGTACTGACATTCTACGTACACTCGACGCAAGATAAAGGTTTCCAACCTAAAGGGCATACTACTTTTAAAGGGGCGAGCCGGTGGACTATTAATAGGAATTTTGGGAGGCATCAATAATTAGGGGCGTGTCATATTTTTTTTCTGTAGGCACGTGTGTAACGACACATAAAAAAATGCAGGTCTTAAGTATATGCATTATAAAAAGAGAAAAGTATATAGGTTTTGAAATTATTTTGTCATGCCACATTATTTTTCTTGTCCCTGAGAAAATTAATATTTTGAAATAAGAATTTGTGTCATATTCTGCAGAAAGTAGGTAGGTAGGTCCTGAAGGCAACAAAATAAAAAAATATTGTAAACTACAGTTTTATTATAACTTATACAGTTTCGGAAGGAAAGGGAAATATTTTAAGGACGTGTTCTGGGAGTGAAAATAAGTAAATAAGTTCATGACATTATGGATCCGGAAATATTTCCTTGTTGTCGAAAGAAATTTATTAAATTTTTTTCTAAATATCTCGAAAACGATTTAAGATATTACACTGCCACTTTACTATACACCAAAGCGTTTTCGAAATATTTAGAAAAACAGGATTTTTTATATTTTACATGTGTCAGAAAGGAAGCATTTCCGGGCCCATAATGTTATGAAATAATTTACTTATTTTGACATTATTTTATAAACAATTAAAAAATGAAACAGTCTAATAAATGTCCAACCACCAACCGAATCAATAAAATAAATAAAATTCAAAATATAAAAAGGTAAATAAATTTGTATCTGTCTTTGAAAACAAACGTAAAAAAAAATCGAAGGTAACTTTTCATTATTTTAAATAATCAATCGAATAGTATAGAAAAAAAATTGTTACAGCCAGTTTTATGTAGAATTGTTTGCTTTACAACTTTTATAAGAAACTTCACTGATTTCATTGCGGGCACCTATACAGTGTTCATTAATGGCGTACAGAAAAACCATAGGCCCATTCTGTGGTTAAAATTAAGTAAATTTTGTTACACACACATAGGCTCTTAAGGCCGCCGTTTCCGAGCTGCAGGGTCTTCAAAATTAAAAAAAAAAATAAAATTTTTAATTTTCTTAAATCCATTCAATCTAACTATTCGTAAGTAGGTAGTAGACGTTTCGTTAGGTTTATTAACTAGGATGAATTGATTCTATTGTAATGTAAATGCAACTCTTTTAATAGAAACAAGATAATAAAAAATGCATACGCGGTCTGCTATAAGAGTTTGCCGATTAGTCCCATTTTAAAAATGCCAATCTACCAGGAAAGCATTTTTGTACAAAACTCGTAAAATGTCAGATGTAACAGTAAAATATTGTCATACGAGTTTAATGGGAACGTCCCATATAGACAAACGGTTATGCCGTCATATTTCAAACAAAATACGATTCAGATTGGAAACCTTTATCTTGCGTCGAGTGTACATTAACACCAAATCTGCTAGTTCTTGATCAGAAAACATTTCATACGCCGGCACGTGCACAAAATGCACAGGCTCGGCTTACATTTATGGTGAATTTTCTTAACTAGTTTTGTCTAAAACAGAAGCATTTAGACCATCAGTTATTTAATAAAAGCTGCTCAATTTATTTTATTGAATAAAGTTAAGTAAAATGAAGTATAGTAGTACTTACCAGATTTTTGTTTATCGTCAATAGAGCCGCATGAAAAGAAATATTCATCAGTCGAGCAACGCGAGTTGCATCTCTTCGTTAATTTGCATGACCTCAATAGTACCTCATATATATTCGCCGGCTCTGCACAGTATGACAGCAATTAACCATTCAATTATAACACTGCATATATTAACAAATACGTCATATACGCTGTCTGCATGTTGACAAATTATTACGGCTGTTCTTCTTAATTACCTCTGTTTATGCTTTACAATTGTTGATATTTGCATGAGGATGAATACGGAATGGTGTAATTTCGCAATTACCTAAATTGCCGCATTAAATGCAAATTTATAACAAGCTGCTAAGGCTCATACTACTGAGGTTAAGTACACGAGATGTGACACTTTGTTGTATTTCGACACAATCGCATTTTTTATGACACAAACGACAATGAAATGCATAGCCAACGTCTACAAGAAACCTGTACGCCACACACTGAAACCTTTTGTAGTTAGCAGTCCTAAAAACGTCTAGAGCCTATAAAATTGTTCAAAAAGAATTAAAAAATGTAATCTTTTCTTTAGGGACATTCTAAGAGATCCGCTATGAGCTTATTGAGTATTAATTAAAGTTAAATTAAGTTTTTTCTAATTATTTTGATGTAATTTTTACATGCCAGTTAATCAAACCATTGTTTTTTAATGGTTGAAATTGAAATAATTAGAATACTTTCAGAAAAAAAGACTAATAACTGATAAATTTAGATGAGGTTAAGTTTGTAAATGTTATTTTTTATTAATGTTCAGTTTAGAAATCTAAAATTAATCTTTTTATGGAAGTAAATCGTCAAATAATTTTATTTTAGGTTTTTTACGTAGTATTTCTCGTTTCTGAGGTTAAGAAACATTTTTATAGTTTCAGGTTAGGTTATGTTAGATTTGGAGTTCTTAAAATAAAATCCACATACTTTTTGCGATGATAAACTATTAATAATTTACTTTTATTTACCTATATTATTGAATGATAAGACAATAATACTTTACAACTTGATTTTAGGTTATGTCAGGTTAGGTTGGGTTAGACTATGTGAATTTAAATTTGTTTGAAATCGTTAAGCGTAAATTTTACGTATCAATCAATTTTTTATGATTTTATTTTGATTTTTTATTTATAATATTGATTTCACTGATATTTAAGGAAAAAAGTGGTATCTTACACAAAAAATTAAAATGTTAATTCATTCCTATAAATTTAGAGCAATTTTTCTGAAAAAAGCTTATGAGGAATCTTTTAGGAAATCCCTAAAGAAGAGATTAAAAAAACACAACTATGGTTTTTACTTAAAAGTCTACTTTTAGTGGAGTAAAGGCTGATCCAATATGGCCGACTATTTTTAAAAAATTATTTAAAAATTACAAATTTCAAAGTAAATTTAGTTGAATTGACATTATAGGTCTCTGAACAAGAATATTATATCAGAAAATGAAAATTCAAAATGGCTGATCCAATATGGCCGACTTTTTTAAACAATTTAATTAAAAATACAATTTCAAAGCAATTTTACTCATTGATATTTTCAGGATTTTTCAGATCATTGAACAAATATAAAATGAAATCAACTATTTAAATTTTAAAGAAATTTGGATATGATGTTTAGGGTTAAAAATAAATTTATTAAATATGAAAAAGTATTTGCATATTAAAAATAGAAATATAAAAATAACAATATTCAATTTTCATTCTCTTGAATCATTGTAAGTTCTGGCAATTGGTCTGATTCTAGTTCTTCTTCGAAAAATGCTTGACAATTGAGACAATCAGTTCCGGAACAATTAGAGCATGCTATGGTACAAAGTAGACCCGCCTTCCGACAACCGCAATTATTAACACAGCCACTTTTGCATCCGCAAAAAATCAATTTGAGAAGTTCACTTGGTGCTGGATCTTGAGCTATAAAAGTTGGAGCCATACCCGAATCCTTTCGTTTCCAACCCCAGTCTTCTGCTTGCAATTTTTTGTCAGATGGTCATCTATCTCTTTCTAATATTCAAAAATATAATTATCGAATCACGAGAATGAATTACATTACCAGATAAACTTCTACTATATAATTTTGTCATGAAAAAATATAGGTAGGTAAAACTGAATCTCGCGACAATTTATTGAAAAACTGTATTTTTCCGTATTTTATACAATATTATAGTAACAAAAAATTTGTTTTCGTTGATTATACTTTTTTTAAGATCAGTTTGAAAATACATTGGTTAAACAAGCAAAAAAAAAAATTTTTTTAAACTTACTAAATTTTATTTAACAACAAATTTCATCGAAGTCTTATTTTACTCCACTATTTTAGGAAACTATATATTGATTTTCAATAAACTAAATATAAAGATATTTTTTATTTTCAAAGTAAGAAGGAACAAACTGATTGTTCACTTTCAATTTTGTTTTTACCTGATTCCATTATTTATATTCTCTGATAATTGGAGGTGTTTCTACGTCTGGTATAAAATTCAAAAGTCAAACAAATATATCTCCGTGTTAGGAAGAGCTCGACTTTTAACCGTCTACCTAAAAATCTCTCACCCGAAAAAATCAAGCCAGAATTAACCATGCCAGAAAGCACATCATGACGCTTTCAAAACTTCCTTCATTTCTTTACCACGACACAACACTTTATACACAAAATTTGTACAGTACAATTTTTATTGTTGAATTTTACTCTTAAATAACACCTAAGTGGTGGTATTTATCCGCATTTATGGATGTAAGAAGCATTTTTGTCGAAAATGGTCAAAAATAAACGACAGCTTTTTCATTCGAAATTAAAATCACCACATACAAAATGTCTGAATATTCCGGATGATTTTTGGGGTCAAAATGAGACAATTTCACTATTTTACCTCTATTAATTGTTTGGTTGCCACAGGGCTTCAAGTTTTTAGATTTTTCTGAATAACTCTGAAACTCTTTAAATTGATATCCAGTTTAAATGAAATTTAATAAAGTAGTATTTGTCTATAGATGTCACTTTTTTACATACTGATCGAAACAGGACTATGCAAGATATTCCCACTAGTAAACAAATATAAGTACTTATTTTATATCTTGTTTAAGGGCTTTTTTCGAGTGGTTTCACTTTCTTACATTTTTAACATCTTCGCGAAGTTGATTATTTTATTAGTCATCAGCAACGCATTATTCACAAATTTAATTTAATGGTAGTCGAGAATTTGATTTATTTGATAAAGCGGAATAAATTTAAGAAATTCAGAAGCTTGTAGTCGAGTGTTCTTTCAAGAAAAAAATAAAATAGAATAATCCATTAATTTCAGGTTCTTTGGTAAACAGTTCCTCATCTAATTTAATGCTTCTCAAATAAAAATAAACACAGAGACTAAGATCGTATACCCACCCGCATATTTTTTTAATAAATTGTGTAGGTACTATTAAAAATGACGATCATTTGCATCCATTTTTGATGAAAGAACATTCTATTACTTAAATTTCTTTAACTTCACACATCATAATTTCATTTTTATGGACAAATAACCAAATTTTTCATGAAAGTTAAATCGGATTTGTATAGAAAACGCGTTGGTAATTACAATAAACAACACGGGAAAAAAATTTAATGTGTGATAAGGCTAGACCGACATGAGGTCGCTGAATCCGAATCCGGGGCCCCTTTGACGAACTTAGCTCATGTTCAAAGTTATTTTACAGTAGCACAGTTTTTGTCTCCGGATTAGGAAATGCAGGCAGTTTCATGTCCCGATATGCGGTTGATTTATTTTTTTTTATGGTCATGTTTAACGTTATTTGAAGGTCAACTATTGTTTTTTATCTAATTACAATTTCTGACCTGGGATTCTGAGAGTGCTATAAATTTTACATTTGGGGACGTGGTTCAGTTATTTTTTTGATTTCCAAGAATATTTGAATGTCAAATCCTTTTCTCGGACTGCTTAAGTTGGTATCTCGTCAGTATAGTCAAATATCGGAATAAGCGACCTCTATAAAAGTTTGAGTCTTTGGCGACTGGCATCTGGTGACCTTGGATTTGATCCTGAGGGCCACGCGCAGGGTTAATTCAAGGTCAATACTTGTATTTATATAAAAAAGCAACGAACTGTTGCGTTTAGAAGATATAAATCACAATTTTTGTGTTGTTAAATGGAACTTATTTATCATTTTTTCGGTTCCCCTCTTTTTCCTGGTTATGATATGTTCCCAAAGATAATACTTTCGATGGAAAATGGAGCTTACCTCATCCCATTTAACATCACGTATCCCAAATTTTATTTAAATTTTTTCTATCGTCACAGTGGGCCCAAACCCTGCACAATGTTTTGATTTATGTAACAACTTCAGTCATTCGGATTACAATGAAAGAAAAAAACTCTTGAGGGTTTCTTTAGGAAACTTTGAGTTAAAAAACCGAAAATATCCTTAGTCCATTCATTACTTGTAAATGTATCTCAAGTTTAAAGATAATCATTAAATATGCAGTTTTTATCTTTTTTGAATAAAGTTTCTTGTATAGAAAAAAACATTTTATCAAAATTAAGATTTTCTGTACGATTAGCTGCCAAGTAACTAATTATCAAAGCCATAAGGGTCATTTTTACTTACAACGACGAAAACTCATCGAGAAGTCGTCGTACAAAACCTTTGAATAGCTGAAACTAAAAAGATAAATGAAAGTAAAAGAGCTGACAGGTGGAATTGAAAAAAAAACACTTGAACTCTTGAAACCCATGGATCTGAAAGGGAACAAAAAATTTTGAAAATTTGTTTTCCGCTGGATTTCTCATAATTTCTTTAGTCAGCTAAACAACTTGACTTTCAGATCCTGAAACTAGAAACTTCAAGTTTCAATTTAATTTTTTTGATTATGGCCTTGCAACCATTTTTCACCAAGTTGCAGCCTTTTGAAAATCACCAAAATTTTTTTTTATCCTTTAGTTTTCGTGACTAGTGTAGTATAGTATTTTTTTTTATTAAAGTATTTAAAGGTCTGTTTAGTAAATTTTATAACGCAAATGCATGAATGCAATGTACTTTGGTTGTTCCATAGCAGTCCTGACTTTGGCTTTTGTGAACGTTTAGTAAATAACTACAATATTGTGCAAACTTCAATTTTGGTCTTTGCCTTTTTTTTCTAGACAAGAAAGAACTTAAGTGTGGTATAATGTTATTTGAATTACACTGTATAATGGTCATATTCGCTCAATGGTTGCATATTCTTTCCTCATAGGTATGAGGTCTTATTTTCCAAATAAATTTTTTTGTTTCCTAGAATAATTATTGGAACTATTGAATTAACGAATTTTATACAAAACATACGTAGCAATCAATAGATAAAAATGTAATTTCTTTAATATCAGTAGCGATAGCACAATTCAAAATAAATATTTTATATTATAGGAATATTATAAGAAAAAGAAAACTGTTTTTATTAAATCAGGCATTTAGAACAGTGTATCTGTAAATGTCTTTATCTTAACATATGTTAAAATACCTACGAGTGTATTAGAAGTATTGCATTAATATTTTTGTATCGAGTAATGAAGTAGATAACTTTAAACGCGCTGTAATACGTATAGCCTTCATAAATATGTCTGATTTACGGTATTCATGACGTAGGTAATCCAAATCAAATTATATATCTGTTTTAAATGACAGTAACAGGTGTATATTCAGGTAATTATGTAAATAATTTCAATCGCTTGGTGTTGGCACTCTATCTCAAAGCGCGGCATAAATCTCGTTTTACATAACATTCTCGGGTGCATTTATCATTCCGCTATTTTCTGGATACGTTATTTGTACGCCAATAGAAAGCAAAGTGAGACATAGAATTTAATTTCAGAAACATTAAATCATTATTGCTGAAGGAAAACAATTGTGGTGCCAATGACTCTGCTGAATTTCACACCATCGCATTATTAATACTGGGTCAGATAATATGTCGGAAATTATATCAAAACCGAGTCAAGATTTATTTTGTCCACGAATGGAGCTGAAGACAAGGAAAACCTTTTTGTTAATTTACTTAATAATTCTTATTAAATGATTATTATTTTGTTCGAATGTAGAATCATATTATTTTAGGTAAGTCAACGTATACAGGGTGTCCTCTACAAAGAAATAGTTAGAAATGTATTATAACTGATTTTATAGGTACTTAAGGAGGTATATCGGGGTCCGAGAGAAGTGAGGAGCGCAGGGGGGGTCCTATGCGTTTCTTATGGGACTAAAACCCGCTGCCAATTTGAAAAAATTAAATTCTATTGAAATTATTTGCGATAAACATTATCTATATAGCAAAGAAATCTAGTCATATGCACATAGCATACATATTGACTAATTAACAACATAAAAATATCATATTTAAGTAGTTTTAAATTATATTTAATGAACGCATAAAGACTATGTAGTTGTGACAACAGCGCTAATAACTGACTAGCAGTTGTCCACACTGCGAACCTACAGACCTCGGATATCGGAGATATTGCGCGTCAAATTCGGGTAAAGATGCGTGCGCATTCAAAAATGTATTGTGTGTAAACTATGTAAAATATAATTATTATATATAGCAAATATATCGTATTATCCTCGCGAAGATTTGTATCCTGTATTTAAAATCCGTAAATCATGTGAACTGGTAAAACAACGAGAATTATGTTAATTTAGTTCTAAAGAAACGAAATGACACTCGTGCCCATCTCTCGTCCAAGTCAAAGAAAATGTTGGATGCAATTTTGAAGGTTCTGTGATAGAAATTACATTATTACTCACTGATCGTGCTTTTAATCTCTATTTTAGTAATGTTACAAAAGTTTTGCAACTATAACTAATTTTTTAGATATAAAGTTTGCTGAGAAATATTTATGTTCCTTCGTTATTCCGTACAAATGCTTTTATTTCAAGTATTACTAATTATATTAATCAAGTAAAGAAAACTTTATGTAACCCTAAATATTGCTGGGTAATGATTACGATGTTTTTATAAACCATTAAATATATTAAAAGGATTTATCAACAGTATTTTTTATTCTAATAAATATATCACAGCTTCCTAGTCTTTTTTAATTAATCTAGTTTTTTAAAAACATTACAAAAAATCATCTTTTTGTGGATAATTTATTGTTGATAACAATGTACATGGGATTTAGGAAAAATGTATATGGTTGAAATCAATTTCGTTTTTATCAAGTCTTTCAAATGTATTCCCTCCTTGCCGTCAGCTGATTGCGACATTGCCACATTAATCCTCAAGTCAGACAGAAATGCAATTATTGGTTTCTGTTTCTAATTAATACAGCTTTATTATGTTCAAAACTTACATTAGTTTTACATCAAAAATAATATAATACTGTGTACTATCTATGGAAAAATTTTGTTTCGCAATTTCTATTTTTTTTTCTCAGTTATGGGCAAAAAAGGGCCGCACCGTCCCTCTTCGCCATATAAACCTATGTTAAAATGAACAACTTTGAACAACAATATTTCAAAATCTAGATCCAAAAAAATTTTCAAAAAAAATATGACGCACAGAGGGAGCACTGGGTAATACGCTATATAAAGTTCAAGTAAAAGTCAATAAAACAGTATCTCTGTGTTTAAATATTATAAATTTTGGCCTTATCGGAAACAAGAATGATTAAAAACTAATTCGTTACCTATTTTTATTTATGAAAAATTGAGTAGGTCTTGTCAGTAAAAAAAAAAAAGAATTTCTGTGTAAGTTTTAAATCATATACCAAGTTTGAGAGTAACGGGCCTACTTTGGTTTTTTTATTTGATAAATCATTGAATCATTGTAATTTTAAAACCAATTGCCATTAAATTTGGGTAATTGTGAATCATTATAGAAATGGGAAAAAAATGAAAATTGTTTGGAATCGCAAACAGTAGTAGACAAATTTTACATATATTTTATTTATTTATTTAATAAACATCATTCAGCAGTCGAAGATAGAAAAACAAAAAATAAAAATGAAAATAATGTACAGGATGTCAAAATAATAGTTCTCCATATAAATTTTCATACGGGCCTTCGTTGACAAGTTACGGGCCTTCAAAGGTGAAAATTATGAAGTTATTTTTATTTTTACTGTCTCTAAACTATTAACTGCAGCATTATGCAAATTTGGTGAGCACGAACGCCACTGGTGCAAGTAGAAATATTTGGATCACCCCAAAAATGCATATTTATCCCTACAAAGCGTTTTTCAAATTTCAAGTCAATATCTTTAAAACTCTGAAATAATTAATAAAAATAAATAAAAAATTAAAATTTAAACACTGTATCTGGGAAACGAAGTATATTTCGACCTACGTTATATCAACTTTTTTTCACAAAATAACTTCGGGAACTACCCCCTAAAATATTTCGCACTTATTTACAAGCACCCTGTATAATAAAGATACATTTAAAAAGTTACACGTAAAAAGAAATAGTTACACAGAAAAAAGATCTAGAAGGAAAAAGTTTGAAGAACGTCACAGTAATTACATTAAACAGCTCAGTTTTTTTTTTCTCTGCATTCTATTTACCTTTGGTCAATATCATTAAAACCATATTTATAAGTTATTTTATTATATCCTATTTTTCTGTTGTGGTAAGTCATTCACCCTTTTCCTCATTTTAACTTTTATTTCAGTCACTCGTATTTCAGACGTAATAGCTAGAGAAATCTCACAGCGTTATGAATCATTTGAGCGAACTGTAGAAGACCTGACCCCAAAGCTAAACTCTGACATTGTGATCTAGAAAATTTATGGGTCTGTGCAGAACTAAACTTTTCAGTATAAACTCCGGACACCGAAAATAAAGTTTCTTTACTTATTTCTTAAAGAGTCCCAGACAAATGTCCCTCTATATGTAACAGATGTGAATTAATATTTTCAGAACCATTATTCTTTTGCCTTGAATTTGATTTTAAAAAAATATTTGGCTGCAAGCTGCAAGTAAGAATAAATAATAAGACGAGCATAAAAAGTGTCAATTTTTAAGAAAAGTAACTTGTCACTATTTTTTATATGAGAAATAATATTTTTCAATCCATAACAAAGGTTACAACATCTTGATTGATTGTAATGGAAGTAAAATAGAGAGTCTGTAGAATCGTCAATACGGTTATAAAGAAATCTTTCAGTATAAAGAAAAAAGAAGGTAAGTATACATACAAGTTTGAGATAAGGGCATTCCTTTGAATGCCTATTTAATAAAATAAAAAAACAAAATATGTAGAGGCTTATATAACTTGACCTAATTCGTCTTTTCCCAAAAGTTTATAGTTAGAGTTACTTTTATATACAGAGACCCTTAGATGAAATATCAGAAAATTTCCTATGAAGCTGACCCGAATCATTTTAGTTTCGAATTTCGGGAAATAAGAGGTTTTGGAAATACAACGAAATTCGAGCTGAGGCAGGGCAACAAGGAGAACAACTACCACGCCGAATGACAAATCGAGACACTAGTACAGATCAAATTCATCCTCTAAGAACCGAAACATCTGGAGGCTAAATGACATTCTAAAGCGAAGATCCCTGTAGGACCACAACGGAGCCACCATAAGACGTGATCGAACGTCAACTCTGATACTCTACATTTCATTAACCAGGACGGATAAGATAAATTTTTATGCTCCTTGTATATACCCATTCAAATGTTACAGAACAGATGTATTCTTAAGCAATTATCGAAATACACAAATTTTCTCAAATGGAAATTTTACCTAGTATTTTTGCGAGTGCACCACTCGAAGCCTAGACCGAGAGCCATACCTACTCAGGGCTTTCTGTGCTTGCAACGAAGATCCTAAAGGATAAGACGGCTATATAAGAGACCTACAAACCAATGCTTAGTCAAGGCAAAGTCTAAAATAGTGCTGAGACAAGGCAAACGTTAAAAGACAGGATAAAGAAACACAAGAAGAATCATATTCAAACTGTCTAATGCCATTATAGCTGTTTTACATTGACAATTTATTCATCAATAAATTGACGAAGTTCTTCATCAATTAATTCACGAATTTATTGGTAAACAGTGTGGTTTTACACTGCTACAGACTTTGTTCCTTGACGTATGAATCAGGTCTACCAATGAATCAAAGAAGCAAATAAATTTCAAAAATGTCACCTTTCCACTCATAATTGTAGTGATACAACAGCGGTACCGTTTTGACACATATTATATAAATATTAGTTTTTGTAAATAACAAATCAGTAAAAACAATGCAAAACTAGCACGACGCCACACAATTATTTACATATCCCAATAACATAACCTCATTACTGATCTGAGGCTGAAAATCTGTTGGGTTGGTACTTCCAAACTTCACGAAGAAATTGACGAAAATTAGAACAAGCTCTAATTCGTCAAGAACTTGATGAATAAATTGATGAAGTTATTTGACAGCTGATTTGGTACATTACACTTGTCCAATTTCTTGATGAAGCGACTTCATCAATTAATTGATCAATAAATTGTCAATGTAAAACAGCTTTTAGTGGTAAAAAAGCTCAATTGAAAGCCTCCAGTGAAAACGGCACTATCCCGAGGGTGTATCCAGCCTAATAATTTATAGTGTGGATCATACCTCTAGACAGAACACTTCGCCATAGATGAAGAACGACGACTAGCGTGACGGTCTTTCTCCCAGGCATCCTTTGAGGATGGTGCTATGAAAGAGGCGTCCGATAAATTCGTTTACCTCTTTGCACGCGAGCGAGGGTGGAAAGTCCCAACACCACTGAATATCTTTCCTGTTTGGATATGGATAAAGACGTTTCGGGAGATTATAAAAACCCTTGTTGATTAATCCCTTCTAAAGAGCAATGAAATGGCTGTGGGCGTCGACACTTCCAATGCATTAAAGGGTAAATAAAACAGCGTGGGCCACAACTGACCTTTTCCGTGATTAGTTTTTTATCTGCTTTAATCCGGAAGTGGAAAAATATACATGTGTAACAGGAAAAAATATTACTTTCTAGACCATATTAGTTATTGATAACACCCGGAGCAACGAACCAATTTATGTTATCCAAATATTAAACTAATTTTCTTCCGCCCAGTACAACAGTCCTACGCAATCACCGGATCAATATATTATAATGAAAATATTAAAATCGTATCACATATGTCAATCATTTTAGATTATTGCGAAGAAAGATAAAATGCGACTCGACGAAAACTGTGATGGAGTTGTGGAGGTATTTTACAATCGACGTTAAACTTGAAAAATATTTGACCTGGGATGCTAACAAAAAGAATTATTTGACTAATGCTTCCAAAAAAGGAAACTGACCTTGATTCAAATCGATGCTAAAAAGTTTTAGTAGGATTAAAGATCATAAGAATCAATTTATAAAAACACAGTTCTTCAAATCTTTGACACCACCAAAAGATGACCATCTGGGAAAGGCTCGCGATGCTCGTCTCCCTTCTAATGTCTGTATGTCGGTCTATTCACAGAAACTATACAGATTTAGTCGAGGTTTGTATAGGAAGACATACCATCCCTCGGAAAAAATGTAAAATCATTGGCCCCTTGTCTAAATAATGTTAGGCAAGTAAAAGATCCCTACCCCACGACAAAATGGGGTTCAGTAAAATTCCCAGGTTGGGAATTGCTCGTTCCTGGCGTCGGTGTTTAGCCATAGTAGCAGAAACAGGCCGACGTAAAATAACCAAAGAGCTAAATCATACTTTAAAATGATTACATAGCCCCACAAAAAAAAGTATCGGATCTGGTATTCAAACCCATGTATTTTTTTCCGCTGAATCCGAACCTGCCTTCAGATTTGGCCCAACGGGTCTGAGTTTTCCGGAAAATTCAAAAAACAGGTCAAAATTAAAAAAACGTCATTTACGACCGATGAAAGTTATAAAAAATCAAATTATTCTACCAGCTCACTAGACGTATGATTTTCACTCGTTTATTTCCAATTTATCATCATAGAGTCAGACAAGGTGGTCCAATTCCATTCAAAAACAGAAAATAAATCAAAATGCTTAAAAACGCCATTTTCATGACATAATTCGTGTTGCAGAGTTCTGGATCCATATTTTTACCCACCCACCAATTTATGAAATCATACATCTTTCTAACCAGTCGTTCATGCATGAATACGCATATTTATTCATCTACCTGTACCACCTATAAAATCCACCCATCCACCCATCTATCCATCTACTTTTTTTGCTATGAGAGATGAGATAACAGCCTAGAATATTGAGAATGCAATAAAACTTGTAGAATACTCTACTTTCTAAAGATAGAAAGATGTATGAATTCCTAAATGGGTGAGTGGATAAAAAAATTGACACGAATTGTGCCATGAAAATGGCGTTTTTAAGCATTTTGATCTATTTTCTGTTTTTGAATGAAATTGGACTCTATGATGATAAATTGGAATTGAACGAGTGAAAAATCATACGTCTAGTGAGCTGGTAGAATAATTTGTGAATTTTGACCTGTTTTTTGAATTATCCCGAAAACTCAGACCCGTTGGGCCAAATCTGAAGGCAGATTCGGATTCAGTGGAAAAAAATACATGGAAATACTAGGGTCTGAATACCAGATCCGATACTTTTTTTTGTGGGGCCGTGTTATCAATTCATCCTGTTCACAGTACGTTAAAGTATTAGTTACTAGATCGCTAAAATTAATTCGACCGCTAAATCGAATTTATTTATTTCTACCCTGAGGGCAATCGTTAATAAGAAAGTTTCTTATTAGTGTAAAATATCATATGCTAAGCTTAATAAAAAATATTTTGTTAACACGATTTTATTACCTTAAGTCGATGCTTTACTAGAATATAAGGTCAACTTCTTATTGTGAATAGGTACATGTTTTCTAGCATTTCTTCCACTAAAGGTAACTAGACAACTTATTGCAATAAATAATTGACTTCAGTTGATGACTGCCTACCTATTAATGGTTAAAAACAATTTACTTATGATGAAGTAAGAGATGTATAACAGTAGCTAGACGTTAAATGAATGAAAAGTGATTCTTGGTATTTTTTAATAGTAGCAGCAGATAATTTACTTATTTGACGATCATAATGCGCAAGTTTAGTCATCCTACTCATATTTGTTTAACATCCATCAGCAAAAATTGAATCTTTTGTCTGTATTATCGTTTCAATATTATAACTAGCTTTGTTTATTTATATCTGAAGCTGCCCTTATTGGGCATATGAACACGAACCGAATTGTGGCAAAGTATAGAGGAAAACTGTAATCTCAGGGAAAATCGTGTCATGATAAGTTCCTCTATAGGTAGATTAGAATATGTCAAAAGTGTAGCGATGCGGTTGGACTTCGTTTTGGACAATTGTTGTAGGACTCGTTACTTATGTTATTTTATTATTTAGTTTTGATATTTTTTCTAGAAATAAGATTATTTCTACAAAAAAAACATAAAAGGCCTAATTAAGTGAATACGCTGTAGTAAATTTCATTCAATTCTGTCATAAAGATATAGCAGAAAATATATATTTTTTTGTAATTTTTAACACCCTGTATCTCTAATATCGTGTCCCGCAGGAAAAAAGTTTATAGAGCAAACTACTTATTTTTTGGTAATGAATCTAGTCCTACAGTTTCTGTATTTAAAGTGAAATCACCGTGTATAACCAGGATTTATAGATACCAAAGTACATTTTGTTGGCACAATATTACTTTTGATTTTGGCAAGTTGTCCGATGTCAATTCTCATTTCGTCTTTACTTTTCAATGTCAAAAATGACAAATTACTTTGTCACTAAGACATCAATACCGTTTACACTTTGTTACCTATATTTACGAGTTGCATAAATACATGACGCGAGATTCATAGCAATTCATAAATAGATTTTATCAGTAGAGAGATACTTTTACTTAAATAATTTAGTAGCTGATATGCTAACAAACACGTTCGTATAAGCATTGTCATGTAATTAAAAATAAATAGAGAACGTGCTTTGTTTCAAATTGAAAAAAAGAGGAATGATTAACATTTTTTTCTTTATTTATTTAGGTAATTTGCTGCGTGTGAAAGAAAGAAACATTAATGATTTAAACCTTTGCCCCAAAAATATCAGTTAAGGGTTATTTTTATAAGAATGGTATTGGCTAACCTAAAGGACTTTTTCTTTAATTTTATTTTTTTAATACTCAAATCAATAAATAATAAACTGTATCACAAATATATAACTTCGGACAATATTTTGCCTCAATATGATTGAAACGAAATAAAAATCGGGAAAAAAAATTTTCTTTTCCGAACAAAAATATTCTGTTGCTTGTAAACATATTTCTTTATTGAAAATACAGCTTAGACAAAATATTAGTAAATATAATTAAAACAAGCAATACTCAAAATGCCTTTCAACATAATTTCAACATAAAGCAAACTAAAAAGACCGAGTTAAAAAACATTAATTTGCTAATTCACTTAAAGCGAAAACTTCAAATTATGTCCTGCTGCTTCTGATTCCAGAGAATGTTTCTGGTAATTTGGAAGACATTCAGCCCTTATCACATTATTATAAAAGCAGAATGGCTGATGATTATTTTTTTATTCAAATTATTTTTTAATGTTATTTTTTTAACTATACTTCTAATAATACCTATATTATATTATTTATATTGGCAAACATAGAAGCTAGAACACTTTATGTTCTAGATTTTTCGGCTTTTTCCAGTTTTTCTAGGGGAAAAATCAGCTTATTTAAATGACAAAAGTTTGTTGTTAATAAACTGTTGTAAATATATAATATACAGGGATGGCCAGAAGTACGGAATAAAATTCATATCTTTTGAATGAGTTAATTTTTTTAAAACGCCGAAACACAACTGATTTTTTTTATTTCTTCCCATCTTTCGGTTTTCGGTCTGTCCTGGTAGACTCTTTCTTTCAAATATCCCCAAAGAAAATAATCCTGGGGTGTTAAGTCGAGGGATCTTGGCGGCCATTCAACTGTATCCCGTCTACCAATCCAGCGATTTGGAAACATTTCATCTAAGTATCTTCGAACATTAATACCAAAATGTGGAGGAGCGCCATCTTGTTGGAACCAAATTCTTTCATTCGGTATATCTGGTATCGTGCGGCAGAAGAAAAAAGAATGTGCCCAAGATTCTGTTGTTGATGATACCTGCCCATACATTAACTTTTTGTGGATGCTGCGTATGCGATTCGCATGTCCAGTGTGGATTTTCCTGGGACCAAAAGCGATAGTTGTGCCTGTTAACCACTCCATTTAAATAAAACGTAGCTTCATCCGAAAAAAGTACGTCTCGTTGAAAACCATTATTGTCGTCACACCGTCTCATCATTTCTTCACAAAATTGTAATCGCCTATCATAATCGTCTTCCAAAAGCTCTTGGACAAGACATACCTTATAGGGGTGGTATTTCTCTTGTTTCAGAAACATTCGAATTGCAGTTCGAGAAGCATCGTGATTGCGGGCCAATGAAACAGTTGAAGTATGAGGATTTTCAACAAGTTCTAATGCAATGTCTAATTTCTTTTCTTCATTCAAAGCACGTGCCCGTCCAGTTTTGGGCAAAGTCTGTACTGTACCGTGTTCCTCAAATTTGTGAAATATTTTACTAACTGTCCCTTGCGAGATTTGGTTTTCGGGATATTTCGCATTAAATAAATCGCGCACTTCAGCCTGACTTCTTATTTTGTCTCCACATCCAAGCAATATCAAGATTTCGATGCGTTGCCTTTCCGACAATACCATTGCAATTCAGTAAATAACTTGATTTTGACACAATAGTAACGTTTCGAACTCCAATTTACAACTAAAGCGAAAAATTAACCAGAAAGCCTGGCAAGTAAGTGGTGCCAAAAAAACGCAACATAAAAAATATATCTTTTTTGCGTTAGCAGTGATAGGTACAGTTTCAAATTCTTTATTTTATTCTGTGCAAATTCATGGAGGATAACACTGAAGATAATTAAATTTTATTTCACTTGTTAAGTAGGTGTTTTATACAACCCTAAAAACCTTGCTATTGAAAAAATAAAACTTGTTTATTTGGTATGGCTGGATTCGGTTTTCTATAAGCTTTTCAACGAGCCCCCTAATGCCTTATGTTTCCATTTAAAAAAAAATTAGGGGTAGCTGGGGGTTAGGGGGTTGAAGAAAAATTAATTATTATATAACCGAAAGATGGGAAAAAATCAAAATCAGTTAACGTGTTTCAGCGTTTTAAAAAAATTAACTCATTCAAAAGATATGAATTTTATTCCGTACTTCTGGCCATCCCTGTATATTGCAAAAAGCTACTAGGTCTTTCAATATTCATTTCCTTCGTTATAATAAATACTACTTAACAAAATAGTAAAAAATTAAATAAATATGAATACATTATCGGTACTCAGATACTTTCGAACTCAACCAAATCTCTGTACCAGATAGAAATAACTTTTTTCATACAGCATTAATACTGAGTATATCATATAGAAGTGCTTCTTAGAAACATGTGCTGAATTTCTTAAATACTTAATAAACTTACAGATAATTAAAAAATCATAAAAGTTAAGCACTAAATACGTTGACAACATAGCTTACTTGTAACCAATGCTACAAATAAGACACCTAGAATTTATGCTCTTAATAATATCAGAGAGAAGTTGGGAATATTCGAGGTGTTGCTCGCCATTGTCTCTTGAATTTTTTATATCGCGTTTGTCACGCTGCCGCTTAGTCTTAATTGTTTTCAGTAGTAGCGACAGAAGCAAGAACAGCTATTATTTTAAAGGAGTGTTATAATTGGTATACGGTGTCTGATTTAATAGTTTCTTCTATGCTGCCCAGTAAATGAAGCCTGACGTAAAATCCGCCTTATTCAATTTCCCACTGTAATGAAATTCAAAATTAAGTGTGCTCCTTATTAAATAAAAATTTCTACATACTTGGTATTATGTCGTAAGTTTATGTCCTAGACAGATACAGAATAACTTAAGAACTGTTCCTTTACACTAATCGAGGTTCCAAAATATTCAGCGGCGTTGCAATTTAGGATGACAATGTCATGTAGTGTGTCCGCCACTGGTTCAGCGATAAGAGTTCAGCTATTTTTTTATCTTTACCTAGAAAATTGATTAGCTTAGTTTTACCAGTCTGTTAACCAGTCTGGTTACCAGTCTGATATATGTACGTATGAACCATTTCTCTTAAAACGATTCCCATACATATATGGTTAAAAAGCACTATTCCAATAAATCATTTGATTTAACATGTTTAAATGATGTATTTATCTAATTGATTTGAAAACTGAGAGATTACTATTCTATTTTGCCATATCTTTTCATGTAATGGTGAATTGTGGTCATGAAATATGTTGAAACCATCATAGAGGATTCAAGAGAAGGATATTACAGGTTGAAGTAAGTAAGAACAATAATGCCGATTTCGTTAATGTTACTGTCAGCTAAATGTTAAACAGATGAAATAATTTTTACCTAATTTCTTACTTGGCACTTATAAAAAGTAGTGTCTTATTAGCCACATAAAACGTCTTAAAACAGTAAAACAACACGTTAAAGTATACAACATTTAAGTTCAAATTGACTTGACAATCTTAAAAATAATGTCGATATTAGATGAAATTATTAATATCGGCGCATTCGCCATTTCCTAGAAAATGATCGCTAAGTGAAATTTACCAGTAATATATACAGAGCGACTCAAAAAACCGCTGACAGACTTCTAGAGTAGGCAATACATGAAAAATAAGACGAAAAGTCTTAATAAACATAGGGTCTCAAATACATCCTTAAAGAGATACAGGCCGTCAAACTTTCTGTAAAATTAAACATTGTCTGCAATAATTCCAAAATGCCTGAACATTTCTATTTCAAATTTGCTATGCGTACTTTGCACCTTAAGACCAATGTTTGCATGAGCATGAGTTTTCAATTAACATTCA
Source organism: Anoplophora glabripennis (assembly GCF_000390285.2). Lineage (NCBI taxonomy): Eukaryota > Metazoa > Arthropoda > Insecta > Coleoptera > Cerambycidae > Anoplophora > Anoplophora glabripennis. The sequence goes on along the minus strand of NW_019416403.1, from coordinate 487,786 downwards.
TGCTGGCGTTATTGGCTCTTGGTCCTTTTAGGCTACCAAATAGACTAGATGACCAGTCTTACCTTAATTTTTTAATGGATAATTTAAACAGCTTGTTAGATGAAGTACCATTGGATGTGCGGAGGAGCCTTTGATTCCATCATGGCGGCGCTCCGGCCTGTTTCGCTCGACAAGTAAGAGATTATTTAAATATGACATACCCTAGACGGTGAATTGGACGTGGTGGTCCAATCCAGTGGCCCGCCTGTTCACCGGACTTGAATCCTCTGGATTTCCACACTTGGGGACATGTTAAGGAGCTGATTTACGTAACTCCAGTAAATTCGATTGATGAATTACGCCAACGAATTCAACAAACCTTTCAAACTATACGTAATACGCCCGGGATTTTTGAAAGAATAAGATCCTTAGCTCGGAGGGTAGAAACGTGTGTCGAATCACAGGGTGGTCACTTCTAACACCTACTCTGATATTTTACATTATTTCCAGATATGCAATTTTTATCATTACGTTTTCACCCTTAAATTTGTTGTTCATTGTTTACGTTATTTCATTCTTACAAAATTAGTTGAAACCTAAATGACTCAAAAACTGTATCTTTAATCAAAATTTTGCAAGAGACCAATTCGATGGACAGTTGAACACTTTACACGAAAATAGTGTCCGTTTGACAAAATTGGCAGTGGCGTAGAAAATATTTTTAAAAAAGGATCACGTTGACCCGGTCTCTACGACACTGCTGCTCACAAAATTTTGAGCTGTACATCAAACATTGGTCTTAAGGGAGTTAACTACACATAGCAAATTTGAAATAGAAATGTTCAGGCATTTTGGAATTATTGCAGACAATGTTTAATTTTACAGAAACTTTGACGCCCTGTATCTCTTTAAGGAGGCATTTGCGAGGCAGAGGCAACATAGGTTTATTAAGACTTCGTCTTAATTTTTCATGTATTGCCTACCCTAGAAGTCTGTCAGCGGTTTTTTTAATCACCCTGTATTTATATTACGATTACAATTTGTATATATACTTACATCTTAGAAACAGAAAGCGAATATTATTCTAAAATTTTATGGGTAGTGTATACCTACATGAGGTCTGCTAAAGAACAGGCCAAGTTTCTACGATAAAAATCAATGGGGTTCATAAAAAAATTAATTTAGTTCTTGTCATGCCTAGGAAACCTACATAACGATTGTTTTCTTAATATCCCAATAAGAAATAGTTTCAATTGAATTGAAAAGTCCAGGTGATGTATCAAAAAAGATACACCACAAACTATAATAATGAAATTGTCATCTTCGTAAATATTTTACTGAAAAAAAATGTCTATTAATGACAATAAAATATCATTATTAATATTAGTTATATAAATATCACCCCACATGACATTCTCATTTTTAAATTTAGAGAAAAATACTAAATAGAAAAATCGTAGCTTTTAACAAGAAGTATCATACGATTATATTAAATTTTGTTCAATGTGTTAAAAGCGTTGCAAACAAAACTTATTTTTTTAAATGGAACTACCTATACATTGTTTCATGTTTGAGTAGAATTTCTCACGATTACAGGAATATTTAAGAGTTTACTTCCAGTGGTAAGATGTTTCTAATCATAGAAACAGATCTATCAAATTTTGCATCACTGTGGTCTTGAAAAAGCATTCTATTGAAATACGAGATAATTTATAGAAGGTTCCATTAAAACAAATTAAGCTTTGTTTGTCACTTTTAAAACTATCCTCCTACTTAAAACACTCAAGGATATAAGTACTCCAAAAATATAACTCACTTGCACCTAAACCTTAGTAAATATTTACAAAATTCTTCGTTCGGGAATATTCTTTATTAGTTTGCAACATAGTTAATTCAATCTATATCCTTCATATATATTTCTCTGTTGCTCTCATTGCTAAGTCATCTCCAGTTAAAAGAAACGTTGTAATATTTTTTTTTAAGTTATTATTTCCATTAGTTTTTGAGCAGCTGTTTCATGTCCATTTCTTGAAATATGAAGAAAAATGAAGCAGTTCTTTTCAGTCGTATTAGAAAAAAATTGGTCTTATGCTTAGGATAATGGAAATTTGCTTACTGGACACTTTTTTTACTGTGTTTCCTCTCAAATATTATTCTACGCAGCAATTTTTCTTCTAAGAATAGGTAATTTTATAACACCTGCTCCAAATTACTGCCATTTCCATAAAAATTATTGCTACTCTTGTTCTACAGTTTCTTCTTTGTAGCGCATACAAATTGAATGTTCCGCTGCCGGAAAATTTACAATTCAGATGTGACATGAGTATAAACACATCCAGCTACATAAGCATCGTTTAATATTTATTCTGTATTCAATATTTTGAAGCTAGACTTTCGAACCGAGTCGAATAAAGGCCTTTATAAAGGCCAACATCAGAGTATAATTATTAGTACTTACATATTTATTTTTTTAATTATAAAGGCTAGTGTTATATACATATAAAAGTGTTTACACGCATCCAAAAAAGTGGTAAATGACAATACACATTATGATAGCAAGTAACTAACTGTTATACAAATATACATAAGCAACATGTAATTAAAATAAATAGGATAAACGACACACTAAGGTTAATGATAACATTCATGTTCGAGTTACATTACTGTCCATAAAATTATTAAAACTATAAAACGCATTTTTTATTAAGTATTTTTTTATCCTTGATTTAAAATTATTGTCATTAAGAATTTGAATTTGGTGAGGTATTGCGTAAAAAAATTTGATGGCCCAATAATTTAATAATTAGTACCGACCCGCGTTTTACTAAGTCTTAGAAATTTATTACGTAAGTATGTGCTCCTTCGGGTATTGTAAGACTTCTTCACGTAAGACACTTCTGATTTCAAAATTATGTATATGTATACGTTTTTTGACAAAAATAAGACAGTGAAGTTCAACTTGGAAAACTGCTCTCTACTACAATCATCTCTAAAACCAAGGTCAGATATTATTCTAGCAATTTTTCTCTGAAGAGTAAAAACTTTTTTCATAGAGGGGCATGACCCTATACGAAAATAGCATACGTTATGATGGAATGGATATAGCCATGATTAACTCCGTAGTAAATAAGTATGTTTTGATCTTGGGGCAAACATAATTAACGTGTTGATCTCATGTCAGCTTAGGGTCAAGATGAACTCCCAATAATTTTACATGTGCTGGATTATCCCAGTTCTCCATATTTCGCAGACTAAAAATCATAGTTTCGGTTTTCGAAATATTCAAACCGAGTTGATTTTTTTCAGTTTTCAACCGATGCATGTTGATCATTTGATGTCATTAACTGTTCAAAGTTTAAGTTAGTTCTAGTTATATTGGTATCATCAGCAAAGAGTATACTTTTAGTATCATGAGGCAAACTATTAGGAAAATCATTAATATATACCTATCAGAAACAGTAATGGATCTAATATAGAACCTTGTGGAACTCCATGTTCAATATTCTTTATGGATGATTTCACATTATTATATACAACATACTGTAATCTATTACTCAAATATGATCTCAATAAATCCGAACTGTACGATGAAAAACCATAATTATGTAGCTTATCTATAAGAATTTCGTGAGATACACAATCGAAAGCTTTTGTCAAATCTAAAAAGTGACTAGCAACGTATTTCCCTTCTTCAGAACTATTGTTTATCGTGGATGTTAGACAATCTATGACTAATGTGGCCGATAGATTACTTCGAAAACCGAATTGTTGAGGATTGAAAAATTCCTGAGTCTCAAAATAGGGGAAGGGATTATTAATATCATTATTTTTATAAATAGGAACAACCTTGGTTTTTAAAAACTTGGAGAAAATATTTTTACATATACGATAGTTAATTAAATCAGTGCAAGTGCATATTGGGCCAATTATTGATTTTAAAATTTTTGTTGAAATATTTATATACATCCAAACAGGGTTTGCTCTCAACACTCTCAACAATATCAATGACTTGCCAAGAGGATACTTCAGAAAAGGAAAAACTATACACTGGACAGATTTGAGGCATCTATTTAAATCGGTATTATTAACATGTAAATTACTTATAACATTGTTAGCAACAATTATAAAGTAAAAAATAACTTTTTCTTTACGTTTGTCAAATGTAATTAAATTTTGTATTCATCGTCGTACTGCTTAGAGAATTTTAAAGAAAGTTCACTACGAAATCTTTATCAAAGTTGGAGAATTAAATAATTTAAGGATGCGTTTGTACAACCTCATTTGAAATTTAATATTTTGTTACATAAATTTAGCAGTAAAATTTGCATTTCATAAACCTTACATTGAAAGTTTCTAATTTTCCACGGCAATGCTGATATTCTGTATAAGCAACATACTTGATCGAATTGTTGTTTTTCTTCATACATTTCATTTTATATCTTTTGATTGGGAAGTGATATCGAAAAACTTTTGTAATGAAAGCTGCTGAGAAAAAATGAGAAGTTTTATGTGATGTAAAAATAATTTCCATGACATCACCGGTCCTAAGGCGGTAAACTTATACAGTACGTTCATGATGAAGGGAACAAATTCCTTTAAAATTCAGGCAATTATTTTGTGGTTCAATTGATTTGACCGAAGAACGCAGTTTTGTGAGCAGATAACTGAGATGAATAATCAAAACTTTGATTTCACCCGAAAAATTATTTTTTCTGATAAGGCTACTTTTGTTTTAAATGGACGCATAAGCAGACAAAACTGCAGGTACTGGACAACTGAAAATCCTCATTAGACACAAATATGTCACACACAGTATCGTCAAAAATAATTGTTTGGGCAGGTATTGTCGAAAACCAAATTCTTGGACCTTATTTTTTTGAAGAAAATTTAAATGGAAAACGCTACTCAGACTTTCTTCAGTTTGAACTCATCCCAGCTTTAGCTGTTGTGTTTCCTAATCCACAAGATCCAGATATTCCCCATAATGACATTTTGCAATTACTGGTTGACAATTTCTTGCCTTAACTTTCCCTAATAAATGAATTGGACGCAGAGGTCCTATTGAGTGGCCACCAAGGTGACCGAATTTAAAGCCTTTAGATTTCTTATGGGTTTATCTGAAATCTAAAGTTTATGTGAATAGACCAAATAATCTTGATGACCTGAAACAGAGAATACGCCAGGAAATAAGACTTATTCCAACAGAGGTAATTGAAAACGTTCAACTGGAAACAATCCATCGACTACAAAAATGTATTGAAGTAAACGGACACAACATTGAACATTTGTTATAATGTTTTATGATTAAACACACATTTTGCCATTTATCACGTTTCAAACGTCATTATTACGAAAACCTCTGATTTTAGAGATATGGTATACAAAAAGTGCTCAGAATTTACCGTACAATTCAAAAATGACATAATGTACAGGGTGTTCCATTAAAAAAATCAATGATAACTGCATGCGTTCTTCTTGAGACACCCTATATATAATTTTCTTATGTCAAAAAATTCGCAACTAAAAATACTAATCTACGTTTCCGAGCGTTTTTCCACAAAATAATTACCAGAATTTAAAAGGAATTTGTTCCTTTCATCATGATGTATACTTGTACTATACTTAACTTATAGCTGTTTTACATTGACAATTTTTTGATGAATAAATTGACGAAGTTCTTCGTGAATTAATTCACGAATTTATTGTTAAACAGTGTGGTTTTACACTGCTATAGACTTTATCAAGTTTTTTGACGCATGAATCAGTTCTACCAACGAATCAAAGAAGCAAATTTTCAAAAATGTCACCTTTCCACTCATAATTGTAGTGATACAACAGCGGTACCGTTCTGGCACATATTATATAAATATTAGTGTTTGTAAATAACAAATCAGTAAAAACAATGCAAAACTAGTCCGACGCCACACAATTATTTGCATATTCCAATAACATAACCTCATTACTGATCTGAGGCTGGAAATCTGTTTTGTTGGTACTTCCGAACTTCACGAATGAAGTCGTTTCATCAAGAAATTGGACAAGTGTAATGCACCAAATCTGCTGTCAAATAATTTCATGAATTTATTCGTCAAGTACTTAACGAATTAGAGCATGTTCTAATTTTCGTCAATTTCTTCGTGAAGTTCAGTAGCACCAACCCAACAGATTTCCAACCTCAGATCAGTAATGAGGTGAGGTTATGTTATTGATTGGAATATGTAAATAATTGTGTGGCGTCGTACTAGTTTTACATTGTTTTTACTGATTTCTTACTTACAAAAATTAATATTTATATAATATGTGTCAGAACGGTACCACTGTTGTATCACTACAATTATGAGTGGAAAGGTGACGTTTTTGAAATTTATTTGCTTCTTTAATTCATTGGTAGAACTGATTGAAGTCTGTAGCAGTGTAAAGCCACACCGTTTACCAATAAATTCGTGAATTAATTCATGAAGAACTTTGTCAATTTATTCATGAATAAATTATCATGTAAAACAGCTATTATATAAACAACAAGGACTGTACAGTTAAAAATTAAAGCTGCTTACTAAATTTGTAACAGTTTCATCAATTTTCTTACAATTAACAAAATACAAATTGCTATTAAACTTAAACACCTAAAATGAATCTCTTATGATCTATGTTTATACTTTTCCTTCTTTTTCATTAATTTGCATTGTAGAATTAGCTGAGTTTATCCAAGCAATTTAGTTACATCTACTCAAAACTTTTGTGTTGGTACCCCGTATTTTACCTCAAATTCACTTTGTGTTATCATTTTCGTCGAGTTGAACATTTCGTTATTTAACGAGTTTGCTACAATTAGAAATTCCAACTGATGTGGGTCAGGCAGGGAAGCCTTTGTTGTCAGGGATAATGAAATGATAAAATTACTTAAGAACAGGAAATATGCGGTCTCACATTTTATGCAGAGATCAGTCGGCACGGGGTAGACATTTTGAATATAAACGACGCAATTAACGTCTTCTGAATTTCTCTCTGCTTATTATTTGCACTTCTCCACTTCTCCGAAATTCGTTTGAGCTCGAAGGGGAAATTTGAAATGCAAGTTGTACGTATACGTCAAGTTTGTACTTGCGCTATAAATTTAATAGTTCTGTAAACTCTAGCGCCGTTTTAATATTAGATTACATGCATTGAATGGATGTAATATAATGAGTCTCATGAATAAAATAGAAGCAATTGCTTACAATAAAGAGTAAGAGTAGCTCAGTTCGTAGCATTATTGACTGTGTTCAGTTTCAACGAAAGTAATATAAAATCTTGGTGTAATAATAACAGGCTAAAATGTTAAATACTGAAAGATGTAATATCAAGTCCTTCTCCAAGTTCACTCGCATTATGTTTAATTACAACATTGATAATGACATTTTGTCACCAAAAACGTTTCGAGTTTCGACTAGACATTCCTTTATTAGCCTTGAATCTAGACGGAAATACTTTTCGCTGATCTTCTTTTTTAATATTTTACATAATTTAACTGATTGCCATATTTTACTATCATTTTCTATTCCTAGATTTAGCTATAGAGAAAACGGAACGTTTTATTTATCAACTCCTCGTACTGTAGTACGCGGAGCGCAAATGGCTCCATCTGTCGTGCAGATTACCAACTGTGCCATTCAAATGACTACAGTAGGAAGCGACCTGCTATATTGACAGGTACTTTGTTGAACGACTGCCGCCCACAGAGGGCGAAACACAATGTTTTTAATTGTCAGTATTGCAAGAAACAACTACTCCGCGGGCTATATGCCCCGACCGGCATTGAATTATACTCGCAAAAGTAGTAGTGCTACAGCTAAGCTCGTTCATCAGTTTAACCCACCAGGCACAGACCGGTTTCGGACTTATTAGTCCTCATCAGTGTGTCATAGGTGAGACAACCGACGGACGATCCAGCCGTTCTGTGGCCGTATCCTCACGACAAGGAGGTACATTGTACGCGGAGCGCAAATGACTCCATCTGTCGTGCAGACTCCCAACTGTGCCATTCAAAAAAGCGACTAGACATTTTTAACTGCAGCCTTAATGACTTGGCTTGAAGTTGGCAATGTTGTAACGCGTGCGAATTGGATACGTCGCGCTGAACCTTGTGTGCAAGCAAATGATGGGTACATCGAATATTTTCTATGAAAATCAGCAGTTCTCAACAGGTGGCTCCTTGCAATGTTGAGATAAGTCAGATTTTAAAATTACATTTTACTCAACACAAATCCTCATTTTGACATAACGGATATGTGGCAAAAATATTTGACATAAGTTCCTTAACACCCTGTATTCTATAGTTTTTACTTACTCGTATTCTCTTTTTTTATGAGGTATATTTTTTTGTTCCTTAATTTCTTGTTTCATTTACTTTTTTATTATTGTTTTGAAACTCCTATTCTATAATTGGGTGGTACCTGTTAAAAACTGTAAAAAACTGTAAAAAAATAAAGTAAAGCAAATGTTTCGACGGAAATGGTCATAGTAAAGCATTTGCTCTAATGTTTTAATTTTGGTCCATACTAAACTCATCCGATTTAATCTAGCAGATGTTATGCTTCAATGAATCAGTTCTCAATTGTATGTAACCTACAGGGTGTTCGGAAACTTTGAGCACAAAATTTAAGTAGTAATTCTACTATAAAAAAATGGTGTTTATTTTTTCGGAAACACTAATAATACTTCAAAATTATTTTTTTAATTGATATTTTATTAAAGCTCTTTCTATGATTTTTTCAAATTTGTTATGTTGAGGTATTATAGGAAACAAATATTAAAATTCTTGAGTCTTTAGAGGCTTAAGTTGCCCTTATTCACTAGAAAATTGACCATAACTTTATTATTTGCCGTTCAAAAAATTAAACAACTCACTATTAAAGGAAAAACAATTGACTTATTCTTTTTAAATGGGTCAATCACATTTGTAATTTTTTGGTTCTTCTCATTTTTCTAAATAATATGTACGTGTCATATATTTGCTTTAATAGTTACATATTTTGTTGTACAGTATATCCACAAAACATTTTACTCTACCTTTTTTACGTTTTTATCCAGAAAAAAGTAGGATAAACTAAAAATTTTCTTGGGTTCTCAATAAAATATATCTATAAAAAAACAATTGAATATTGCATATCGGAGATACAAACCAATTTTTTTTTAATGGAACACCCTGCATGTTTGTTGTTGTTTGGACTTGGGTCTTCTTTTTTCTGATGGCAATGATATATACATGAAATATATTTGCTTTGATAGTTTACGCAATAATTTGATTTATTTACTTATTCTGTACATAGTCAAGGTTGCCATGGAACCACTGCGTGGGTATGTTTTCAGCAGTTAAATTTACTAAACAAATACCTTAATCTTGTTCTATACGAAGCATTTTTTGTAATGTTATGTAACTCACCTCATTGATAGTACTAACTCCTTTCTATATTTTCTTGCGTAAGTCACATAAATTATTAGATTTTCCTTTTATTATATGTCTCAGAATCCCCCAAAGAAAAACTATTTGGAGGTCAAATTAGAACCTCATAAGATTTTCCCTTCAAGAGAAACATTTGTTTAAAAATATGTCCTTTGTTTAGAACATAATGAGGTTATTATAAAATACATTTTATTACAATTACCTTATAATCTGACTTTTATCCACAAATATGAACCGTCTAAAGTGATACTATATCCACTAGTGGAATAAAGTAACTTTGTTTCATTAGTAGGAAAATGAAAAAACAATAAGCCTATAATAAATCAAATTTATATAACATTAACATTTAGGTACATTTATAGTAATCCTTCTTCTATAATTGTAAATTTTCTTGTCTTTGTGTCAGGTATTGAAACAAGTAGGTAACTGTCAACGTCCTGGACGTCACTAATTTTCATATTTGTCAATTCGCAGTATCGACAGGCACCAGAAACCCCCATATTAGTGCAACCTAAAATAATTACTCAAAGTTCATTATATACCTAACAACATGTAAAAGGTAAAGCCCCTGTCAAAAGTTCTTCAATATGTGCTTTTTCCAATAATGCAGTTTTTTTTGTTTTGTATTCTCTCGATTCACTCTTCAAATAAGAAGTAAGCTTGTTATATTTTCCAATATCTATATTATTTTTGTAGATCTTTATAGTAGCCTTCAACATCGAACACTTCATTTATTGTCATTACTCTCCGTTTTTCCCTTCATCCGTTAAATTCGGCGAACACATTTTCGTAATGTTCCCTGGATTTCGCTGACAATAAATGGAAAATTGCTTCTTTAGCTTCTTCAAGAACAGCCATTGGAACACAATTACTTTCTTGCATTTTTACCAAATTCAGATAGAACTGTTTATTAAATAATTGATAATAAACAATGTACCATAGCAACCAGTAGGTATAATAAAACCTACCTACCTTTTCATTGAGTACTAATAAGAAATATCAAGTAGTGCGAATATTTTTTTTATTAAATTCCAATAATTCTGACTCCACAAATATGATTGTGATGAGAAACGCCCCGAATCAAACAAATGTGAGAAGATTAGTTGCCAAATTGAACAAACAGGTTCAGTTGCAGATAGTATAAAACGGGAATATTTCTGCGGTGAATGGTAATGTGGCGAAAATTCCCGTAACCTCACGACGCCGTCAGTTACTGTAATCAAACATTTCAATAAGCACAACGCATTTTAACAAAAGATCTGCATTTGTATTCATTCAAGATTCAGCTAACGCAGGAATTGAAACCAAACGACCAATTAATGCGCCAGATATTCGCTGATTGGATGTTGGAGAATCAACAATTGGACGGTGATTTTGCTAAGAAAATTTGAATTCCTATCTTAGTGGGTATGTGAACAAGCAAACCTGTCGAATCCTCGGGTCACTCATGAACGACCATTGTATATCCAAACAGTAACAGTGTGATGTGGATTTTACGGGATGATTGGTCCATTTTTTTTTAAATTGGGGCTGGAAATTCAGTGACTGTCAATGGAGAACGATATCGAGAGATGCTATTGAACTTTTTGGTGCAATACAGTATGTTATTTATTTAAAACCTTTTCTTTTCAGCGTGGCAGACATACCCAATTAAATGAAAACAATACCGCATAACTTGCATTTTAGATATTCTCTGAAGTATATGCATTGCTCGCACACCACAGATAACGACAAACCTGTCGATAAGAATAATAACAGTCCACATTCATGAAATTCATTTTATAAAAAAAAATATTAAGTTAAGCTAAGGAATTTGAAGACACACATTGACATACTTACAAAAGTAGTGTGAAGTATTTCTCTCTAAAATATCTGTTAGGGACGACATGTCTATTTGTGTTCAACTAAAAAACATATTTCTTCAGGTTGTTTAAAATTTTATAAATTAATTAATTAATAATGGTTGAATAATGTTTGAGCAGTATAATGTAATATATCTGTGCAAAATATCAACTAAACTTACTTATTTCTACTATTAAAAGTTCCTGATTTAAGAGATTCACAATTACTAAAATTCGAGCTAAAATTTAAGCACAACACTACAAAATCGATAAATTTCATTTTATTAATTTTAAAGTTCGAAAACAATTGTCTTGAAATTTACTAAATATTTCACAGTAATAGTTGTTTACATTTTTGTTATTCCGTAGGACGTCTGTTGCGCGCACACGTGGTGTGCATCAGCTGTGCAACATTAGGTTAAACGCTGTTGTCATTTTGTGATGAAACTCCCCAATATTAATACGGCTCTATTTTGAAAACTGTTAATCTTACGGCCCTGTAATATATAACTTTTTTGTTCATTTATAATTACTCTATCTTATGCTGAAGTAATGTCAGTCAAACTTTATATACCCTGTATATTGGCCGTTCATAACTTTATTTATTTTTATTTAGATTTATCGAATTCAGATCACTTATTACATCATACTAGTTCAGTTAGTTTTTAATGGGATACATTAAAATATCTAGTAGTAAAACAGATACAATTATAAACAATTAATATTCCAAATTGATATGCAAATTAAGTCAGATTATTTGCTTAATTATAAAAAGATGTGTATAATAAAAATTTGTAACTTGATTTGAGCAGTACCTCAGACAAATGGAAATCGGTAGTAAATAACTTAAAAAGAAGCAATGAGTTTTGAACCTTTCTTTCGAATTTATAATCAGCTGGACTTATTCCCTTGGAACAGCATTCGCATTCGCAATTTGGCAACAAATATTGAAAGATAAATTTCTTTCTCGTCATATTAAATTGTTACATAAGAAATGACGGAATCTAATGACGCAACGAATGTGTTAATTTTAGTCACTTTAAAATAGCGTCCTTTATTTCAAGCCAGTTTTAACACCTGTATATGGTATTGAAATATGTTGCGAATTACTATCATGTAAGTAGATACCACCGCTGAATAATAAACAATTTAAAAATCGATTTCAAGTTTCAATTGAACATTCCGTATTTAAAGAAGTATTAGTAAATTTATAAAACGTGTCGTGATTAATTGAACGCATAAATCTCTTCATGACATTTAACGATATGGTGACATCGGCATATATCTGAGGACATACAGGGTGTTTAAGAAACAACATGTGCCGTCACGTATGAGGAGATCCAAAAATACGTAAGCGAAAAGGGTTCAATCGTCAGGTTCATGCCTTAGATTCTAAAGTAGGTGCGAAATTTTTAATTTTTTTTTTTTTTATTTTCAAAATATTTATCTCGGATATGGCTTTAGTTATTTGAATTAGGTTGATGATAGACGAATAATAGAGTAAATAATATACGAAAGCTAATAATAAAATATGTTTTCTACTACATTATCCAAATTCTATTCAAATTACTAAATTACTGTTCCGTATAGGTATGAGCTTTCTCTCTTGTTTCAAATGTAGTTGAGGAAGATACAACCGTGGGTTCTTCAGCCAATTTTAGAGGTAGTGTTTTATGTACATATGTATTTAATTTTTTTCTAGACTCTCTTAAGTATGTGGAAAGTATAAAAATATAAAAATAAAAAGGATAAATATAGGGATGTGAAAAGTACGTAAAAATAATGTTTTGAAAATTACTTCCCTTAACATTGCGATATTCATGGATGTCAAATCAAGCCTCTTTTTACATATTCCAGTTAAATTGATTTTTACATTATTTGAGGCATATCCGCAAAGAGTACTGAGACTCTGATGTTTTGTGGTTTTTGTTTTTGACAAAGTTGGCAACACTGCATTCAAGGAGTTGGGAGCAGGTCGAGCCCTGTTTGTCTCAGTCAGTTGAGAACTGTTGTTGTAGTGGCGTATTGAAATAAGAGCCACTATCCCGAATCCCGTCAAATGAACAATTCCTTGACTGTATTGTGACAGGTTACGAAACGTGGGTAGCTACCCCTGAGGCGAAAATATAATCAATGCAGTGGCGACATCCCGCTATGATATATTCATTTCTATCGCATAAATAAGAACTACATAGTATTAGCATATCGTTTGGGATGTTCAAATTTATTCTCAGTAATTTCCCTTCCAACTGATTTGCATTGCTAATGTAACTATAGTAGAATAACAGTTATAGTTTTCATAAACAATGATTTGATAATAATGAAAAATAATATAATGACTCGACTCGAAATAACAATTTTTAAGGTTATGTACACAAATAGACAAAAATAGTATTTATTTTATTCGTTACAAATTTTGCATTTTAAATTTATCAGATGCTCCCCTTTACAAATAATATTCAACTTTTTAAAAATCATATTCACCCTTTTACAAATTATATTCATCCTGTTGGAATTGAAACATGGGTCTAATATTTTACAAAAATGTATACTTGAAATCGTCAATCATCTTTTCTTCAATAATGTATATCTTAACTTTTCTAATTCAATTAATAAGTAAGGAGAGAATGAAGTCATTTATTTAGAAGCTTTATTATAAATAAAATTGTGTAAATTTTTTAAGAAAATAAGACGGTAAACAAAAATACATTCAATCCCTTGTCATGTGTACCATATCAGCAAGTTATTGCATTCCTTTACAAAAGAAAGAGACACATTAGGTTACTTTTAATGAGGACACCAACGTACAGTCTTTCCGATCTCATTTGAATAACCAAGGGGTTAGCAGTATGTACCAGGTTCGGTGTCGCTAACGCAGCAACTCGGCATCGAAATATTTGAAAAACTCGTTCCCATATTTATTTAGCCATACCCATTATACTGGTCTGGTTGAACTAAACGTGGAGGTGATAGAAATGTATACGCCCAGTTGAAGAATGCGCGCGCGGGTAAACGGCGGATAACACAGCTGCACTGGGCGACTGGTCAATAAATCTCAGTTGTTGACAAGTGGTTGACAAATTGCCTAGCAGTGCAGTACAGCAATGCGGAATTTGGTGTGATTCAGGTAATTTAAATTTATTACAGCCACCTTCTATTAATCATTCATATTACAATTGCCAAAGGGGGAAATAAGAGGTATGTTTTGTTTATTAATTTTGGAGACATTTTGAAACGGAACAAAACGAATTTTACCATGAATATAATAAAATTGTTTTATGGCATAAATAAGTAAAATATGCTGTTGGCCAAATGAGCATATAATAGAAATTTTCTACACATTATAGACAAATTATTATAATTCTTTACCTTTAGCAGAAAACTTTTTTAGGGACGCCTACGAAACTCCTTAAGTTTTATTGCTAGGCGTTTTGATACATGTTGAACTGACTCGGAAAGACTATACCACCTATATTGGTTGCATTAGCTTTGAGGCGTAAATGTACCTACTCAGACTTTATTTAAAAGAGCCTACTTGAACAAATGCTAAAATATGGTCATTTCAAATAGATGAACAGGGTATCTCATAGTACGTATTCCCCAGAATACAATCAGATTTCGTCAAAGAAATAGTCGCACTTCGTTTCTTAAACTGCACTTAAACTATTTTGTACGCCACCACTGGAGAGCACTTGGAACAGAATTGTAACAGTGTTGCCAGTGGTTTTACTTTTTAAACCAATAAAGTCACCATATGTAGGTATACAGGATGTTACAAATTCGCTTCTCACTACAGGGATCTCGGAAACTGTAAGAGGGGACCAACATTATGCCTCTAAAAAATCAGGGCTAACATGATTAGTTTTCGAAATATTTGAAAAAAATACGAAATTTTGGAAATCCGTTTTTGTTTCATTTCATCCTTGTTTGAGGTGATATTGAAAAAAGAAAAACACTTTCTCATGGCCACTTTTTGCCCTCTATCGAATGGCATATTCAATTTTTATATGTAACGTTTCGTCTCTCCAAGACCATCATCAACTTAATTTTTTTAAATACGACCCTAGAAATTTTATTACATTTTTTGCAAGCCTTCATGGTCTACAATACTGTACTACCTCATCCCGAACCAGATTCAGACGTTTTGTCTCGAAAAATTCATTTTCAGTGTATTGGTTCCAAATTTATCTAATTTTTTTATTTAGATTTCTTTGTTTATTGAATTATCGTTCACTGTTAAGTGTCGTTAGACCATGTGAAACCCATCTAGTTATTTAAACTATTACCACCACGCGTTACAATAAAAAATGTATTATTATTAACTATTACCATCACTTAGTCATACATAACTCTATAAGTTGTTGCGTCAAAATTAAAATATTATTGCAATTTTAATTTTATTGTGACAAATTAATTCTTAAAAATGCTTATGAACAACCAAAACGCCAACTGAATATTATTCTTTAAAACATTTCAGTAAATGTTCAAACACATTTTCGATTTTGTCAAAAGTTGAAAATGAAGATCAGCGTAATATTATCGGAATTTATTATATCTGTAACAGTAACTGTGAAAGATGTGTCAGATGTATTTGGATATTCATCCGGAAAAAATAGATCGAAATTTGTTTGAATTTTGAGCACTCGAGAAGCCTAGAAATAACTATGGACACGGGAATAAAACTCTAATAATGTTTTAATTTAATGCGTGGTGGTAATAGTTTAAATAACTAGATGGATTTCACAGGGTCTAACGACACTTACAGTGTATGATAATTCTATAAACAAAAAAATCTAAATACAAAATTTAGATATTGGAACGAATACTCTGAAGATGAATTTTACCAGACAAAACGTCTGAATCTGGTTCGGACTGAGGCTGGGGGGGTTATAAAGGCTTGCAAAAAATGTAATAAAATTTCTAGGGTGGTATTTTAAAAAAATGAAGTTGATGATGATCGTGGAGAGACGAAACGTTCCATATAAAAATTGATTATGCCATTCGATAGAGAGCAAAAAGTGGCCACGAGAAAGTATTTTTCTTTTTTCAATATCACCTGAAACAAGGCTGAAATGAAACAAAAACGGATTTCCAAAATTTCGTTTTTTTTTTAAATATTTCGAAAACTAATCACGTTAGTCTTGATTTTTTAGAGACATAATGTTAGTCCCCTGGTTACGCAACTTTGCCCCCATTTAAGCTAGTTTGTATCTCTTACCGTTTTCGGGATCCCTGTAGTGAGAAGCGAATTTGTATCAGCTTGTATAAGAAGATAACAACTGGCAACACTATTACAACTCCGTTATGCTGTTCGTTTGTGGAACTCTGTGTTAGTGACCTCTCATATTGATCTAATTTGGGCGAATTATACCATGGTCACTTTACATATTCCAATGAAGTAATCATAAGTGTAGACAGGGACACATTGTTGAAACAAATAGGTACTATTAAATAGTTATAAAATTTTAAGTAAAATACAGTATGATTTTACTCTTTTTTTTATTCAACCACTTCATCAACTAAATCATCTTAAATCAAAACAACATAAAACAACAAAAAAATGAAGCCATGAATGAAACCTATGAAAACTAAAGTCTGATTCTGTATGAAAACATTTCCAACGGAAATTGCTATTCAACCTGAGGGTTGCTTTCGCTGTAAAGCAAAAAAAAAACGCTCTCTCAACGGTTTCTCAAACTGTTTTTATTGAAAACTAAGCTTGTGAAACGGACGTGTTGTTGGTTCGAGTATTTGCTGGAAAGTCTCTCTTTGTGTGGAGTCGCTAGCAGAAGTACCTGGTCGTTGACGCCAATCTGCCGGGGTCGTCTTCCGGGAACCCTGGTGCGTCCGGGGTGGCGCGGCGTCAGGATGGCGCTATTGAGGTTGTAATTAAAAATGGGCATGTGTACCCATAAACCCGTTTCGACCAATAGTTTCCTAACAGCACGTGCTTGATCATTGTTTGCACGCACGATTAGAATATGGGAATTAACTTTACGATATGTCAACAAGGTGGTAAATGGGCAAAAAAATAACCGTCCAGCGAAAGAGAATGGTCGAATATGTCACCGCTTTGTCAGAACTTATCCAAAAAAAAATTCTGGATGTACAGGGGACCCTTACAAATACAATTTTGTAAAGAAAAATTGAAAAAGGGCAGTTCGAAATTGTTTAAAAATATACTTCTGCGCGACACTGGAAACTGGTCCACTGTAAAACCTGACCTCGCACAATGCGACCGGAATGGCGGTGTGATAAAACGGACAAAAACTTTCGCAAGGAAAGAAATAAATAGAATATTATAGCACCTATTTTATATCGGCAAATTCAAATGCTTTTGCCTTTATTAATTATTATTAATAAAATTAATTTGTGTTTTTAAATAATAAAATCATTTGACATACCCGATGTTATAACAACAATTGTTCAAAATTTTATCCACTAACGTGGAACTAAACGATATCCATCAACTCTGAGTTGCTATACACGCAGACCATTTTTGACACTAACTACTAAAAAGCTGTTGTAAACACCACAGATAACAGGTAAAAACTACCGCAACGACGGATTTCAGTATTAAGAGTCACATGGCTCTCCACGCGTATTGCGAATGACGCTAGAGACTACAGTTGTCCAGCTATGTAGTGGTTGAATGTACTATAACTTCAATTTTTTTTTCTCGGAAACTATAACGATTTTACAAAATTTTTTTTACGTTAACTCCATTTCTCATGCCGCATCTATTCCCAAATTTTTTGGATAAGTTGTGAATCGCCCTGTATTCATCAGTTTACGAGATGGTTGTAATACAGTAGGTAATTTCAGTGAATTCTGTATGAAATATGTTTTTACTAGAATCGAAATAGAATTCATTTGGTTATTTATTTTTTATTTAAGAAGTTATGATGTGTAGTGAAATATTAAACACGTCTTTTAGTCTTAACAAGGGGAATAAGCTGTGTCAAAAATGATGTCTATTAATTTTTAATTCTTAAAATGTAAATTAATAAATGGATAGGTACAAAATAAATCCGAATTTCCATGAGTTATCTACTACATTAATATGGTATTTTTTAATAATATTTCGGAAACAAAAAATACGAATTTTATCATGAAGCATGTTGATCAGGCTGCCAGCTCTGTAAAATTTATAACACCAAATGAGAACAGAGTAGACATGCCAAGGCGATTGTTCCAGTCCTTGGTAGTCGACAGAATGTAAATGTCACGAAAAAATGAAAGCAATATATTCGACGATGTTATGTGAACCGAATAATCCGGTGTTGAGTGAAAAACACAATATAAAAATCTAGTGCAGATATGTAGTTCGCTGTCGTTTTGAAATCTGCACAATGCTTTACATTTTATTATTCAACTACAGAGACGTTGAAGTTTAGCTACAGTAACGGTAAAAAAAAAATAATAATAGCCTTATATTAGCGGTTCTTTTAAGAATATTACAATTAGAATAATTTATGTTTATCTTTATGAAAGTCGCTGCTTTTATGAATCCATAGCCAACTATGAGTTCGTTTTAAAATAAATATAATTTTATGTTTAGTTTAAGAATCAGATCATCCATGGAAATCACAAATTTTACGTCAATTGAACTATAAATCCATATTTCTTAAATTTGTTTAATATTAACAAATCGTTTACTTTCAGTTATCTCCTCAGGATTTACAGTTTGCTTTTTAATCTTATCCCTTTGAATAGATTTTAAATCTTCAAATTATTGAGCAGGAGTTAAATGAAATGGCCGAAGAAGTTGCTGTTTTAAAGTTCTGTGAACATTAGTATTGCATACATTGAATTGTCTTGATACACTGCGGACACTTCTTCTTGGCACATTTTCGATAACATTAAGAATTTCTTCTTCCACTTCAGGACGAGGACGACTGGCCTTTACAGTATGTTTTTTTAAAAGAGTCATAATCTCGTAATCTTCTGTCAATCGAAGCGAACATAGTATGGTGAGGTGTTCGACGATACGGGAATCTTTCACTGTACGATAGTGCTGCAGCTCGACAGTTTATCCTGCACCCTACTAATATTAAATGCATGTCGGCAAGCGCATTGAATGAATATTCCATGTGCAATAGAACGGTATTAATGAAAAACTTCCTGTCCTAAATAAACTAATGGAACGAATTTAAAAAACTTACAAAATCGTTAAAA
Source organism: Anoplophora glabripennis (assembly GCF_000390285.2). Classification (NCBI taxonomy): domain Eukaryota; kingdom Metazoa; phylum Arthropoda; class Insecta; order Coleoptera; family Cerambycidae; genus Anoplophora; species Anoplophora glabripennis. Next base: position 468,346 of record NW_019416403.1, on the reverse strand, counting down.
TTAAAATAAAAGTCGAATAACAAAACGCTGCTACTTAGAGCAGATGGCAATAATGACATTACCTGATAACCACAGCAATCAAATTTGGTTTTCATCGCCTACTCAAACTCAAAGGTTTAAATCCGTGACACTGCTACGAAAACCAAAACATACAGACTTGTCATGTTTCTCAAGAATGGCTTTCTCTAGGCGATTTTCTCAAGAGACATTTTTTTTTAAATAAAACAACCTTTTCAATATTGCTGACCGTTTAAAAAAATACGACCACTGTAAAAGTTTTGATCGCCAAAATGGAGAAGTAACCGGTGAAAACTATTACCCAGTATATCGATTTCACGAAAGCTTTAAGAAATAATACGCCGTAGTAGTCCAAATAAATGTGCCAAATTTTAACGCGATCGGTAAAAGAGTTATGAAGTTATTAAGGGTGTAATGTTCCTCGAAACTCAAAACTTGTAGAACGGACGACGCATCTTCGGAAAGAGATGCAGCTACTGTCATTTCTGCGGATCGCTGAAATTTACGACCGCTTAGGACCGCCCTCTCTACACTGTGAAATATTTAATTCCTAAACATTTTAGCCAGAAGTACGTATGTACAACATACATAATACATACACTTATTTTGACATTATTCAGTAGGAGATTGTTTAATGTATTCAATTTTTGTAACTAAATATGTTTTTGTTGTTTTATAAGTAAATTATTGCATCTTTCCGATTTTAATTAAATTAAAATTTTGAAATGATTTTTTGGTTTTGCGAAAACTGGGGCATTCTTACACATTTTATTAATTAATATAATAATTTTATAAACCAAAAACAAATTGCGGCAAGCCTTTAAGTAGTATGGGTGAATCTACCACCAAATATTAAATTAAAAAATATATATAACGGTAAACTGAAAAATGAATGAGTGCTTTAAGTTTATATTATTTTATAAATATTGATATTTAAGTAAAAACGAAATATCAAAAAATATGTGAGATAACATATTTTAAAGTTTGGTTTGGTTTGTTCAAAAAAAAGTAATGAATATGTTTATGGTAACCGTATCCAAGGAAAAATAAACAATTAGGGAAGTGAAAAATAAAATACAATATTGTTTTAAAGATCTAAATAGTATATATCTACTGTTTACTTTTGTGAAGTCGAATAACAGCATAAATTTCAATGGCTCGGTTATACTCTCTTATAATTGCTACTCAGCAATTTCTCGTGCTCTCCTAAAAAGTAAAGTGTTTATTTTATTGGAAGTTTGAATGTTTATTATTAATATTTATACTATAAAGTCCACTAGCATCAATCTGAATGGCCTGTCTTAATATTTGTTAGAATTTCAACCGCAGCACTTTTTTCTATTTCCCATGCTTGGCTACAAGAAAACGTTAGTTTTATTCAGATAGTGGTGATACTCACATAGAAACTGTGTACTGAATTTTTAGTAATTAGTGAGAGTGAATATGCCAAAATATCAAAATAATTCCACGCCTTGTGGGAAAAAAAAAGTGTCAAACGACGTATGAGACAAATGCGTATACGAAAAAGGTATGTAGGTACTTATGCTAATAAAAATTTTTAAAATAAAAAATGTGAACTTAAGTAAATACCAGTTTAATTTAGAATGGTAAACCTTAATCATATAAATATATATTTTAGAACATCTGACGCGGACAATGAATCTGTAAGCAATATACCAACAATACCTGTTGTTAGTAGTATCATAGCAGAAGCTCCAAGCATTTCAGATATGATAGACTTTGCTGTACCTAGTACTTCTACAGGAAAGATTTGCGAAATGAAGCCAGTCACATCTGACCCTGCAGGAGAAATGAATGTAGAACTAGAAGGAAGTAAAGTAATTGAACACCAAAATACTGTTTTGAGAGAAAGGTAATATATAGGTTATAAAGTATTATCAATTTATTTTTTTGGAGCAAACTATTTTATTTGCTTGTGATACATTCTAATGGAAAAATAATGCTTCAAGAAAAATTTTCTTCATCACTCCACGAATTATTTTTATTTAATTACGGACGTTAATTCAAAATTGTATGTTTGAGTTATTTTAAAAAGTAATATAAAATAGGTATGTAACGAAAATTTTTAAAATTATTTCATTAATAATCCCAAAATTATAAATTTTATAGATATAAATTCCTTAGAGAATAATTTGTAACTAAAGGTGAATCAATGAACGGCTCACCATAAGAGAAAACATATTTATTGTGTACTAGTATACCTTAATTCCGAAACAATTATGATTTTAAAAATATATCTGAGAGAAACAATAACGAAATTCTCGTGGTTGAATCCTCAAAAATTAATTTTAATAACTACCTAATTGCATAAAAATGAAAATAAAATAGAATATAAATAGAATATTATAAATACACTAGTCACAAAAATTAAAGGATAATACATAATAAATCCTAAATTTTTAGCTGATTTTTGAAAGGCTGTAACTTAGCGAAAAATGGTCGTAGAGCAATAAATAGAACAGTTTCTAGTTTCAAAATATGAAAGTCAAAAATATTTATCGTTTAGAAAATCATAAGATTTCAGCATAGAAAATTTTTCAAAATTTTTGCTGCCCTTTCAAAAGGTCCACGGATAATATTTTTTGTCTTTGGTAATCTCAAGAGCTTTGTACGATGATTTATCGGCGAGCTATTGTCGTTAAAAAAATGACCTTTTTGCCTTTGATATTAATTAATTACTCGTTAACTAATGATCGTGCAAAAATCTATGCAGGATTATTAAAACTTTAAAGTATCCCCACGAGACATTTTTATCGTTTTTTGATAAAAAAAATTTTTCAATGGAAGAAATTTGATTCAAAAAAGGTAACAAATTGCGTTTTCAAGTATTTTCGCTAAACTTGAGATAACTTTACAAATAATGAACAGGCTAAAGATATTTTGTTTTTTTTTTAAATTTCAAAATATACCAAAGTAACCCTAAAAAGTTAAACCGTCGCGATTTTTCTTTCATGGTGAACCGAATGATTAAAAATTGTATCTTTTACTAAAAATCTATTAAAAAATACATTTTGCATCTTTTCTTAATTTTTTGAAAAAATTTTTTATTATTATTATTTATTATAGATATTATGAAATACCGTGAGTCATAGTTCAAAAAATCCAGAGAATATGAAATATCTTCGGAACGGAAAAACTTGAAAAAATTGTCAGCTCAAACCAATGGCGTAGATATGAGGTACGCTGCATTATATTATATTGGGGCAAGTTCACAAACGAAAAAGAGCATTCCTTTTCCAGTAGGAAGTACTATTTTTTCTACTCATAAACAGTTTTATGTGGAATTTATGTTTTTATGTTATATTCGTAATAAATGTTACATAGCAAATTACTGTTGTCACATATAAAATTATTCTGTCAAGTGAAATGAGTAATTTTAGATATCTACGTACAAGAAGTGATCCATTGAAATTAAATTAATTAATAAGAAAATTAATGTAAATTTAATTAATTTAGTGTCTTAATTAAGCATGTTTTAAATTTTAAAATTTCTTTTCCCTCTCTAAAGGCGAGAATACATATTTTCGTCTCTTGAATAAGAATAATGTATCGGCTAAACTGTTAGAAAATCCTTACTTACATATACATACACCTATGTATAAGTTGAAAAAATTTTTTTTTATACATGTACACTATCAGAATTTGTAATATTAAAATACTCTATATGTTCCAATCTAGGTACGTAGGTAATATAAGATATGAAAAATGTTTACCTTGCGAACAAATAGAGACGCCAATAGATATTATTTATTTTTATTTATTTATTTATTTGAAGTACAGCTGCCCAGACAGATACAAATCTAATTAAAGGGCAGGAGAAACAATAAACGATTACATAAAAAAGCATAATTAAATATTAAATCATTCCGTCATATAAGTTAATGGTATGTTATTTAAAATAATTAACTGGTTTCTTTGAAATATGAATGGAATTTGCTCATATTTTTTTTTCTTTTTCAGTAGTACACCATAAAATTTATTTGTGTCAAGAGAGAGAGTAGAGTAAATGAAGTCAAATGCATTTTTTGAAATATCATTTTCAAGAAAAAAAATTAAGCTTCATTTTAGTTAATTTGCTTGACAGTTAACGGAATAAGGAGAATTTAAAAAAATTACAATCCTTCACAAATTTAAAATTAAGTGTTCGAGGCTAAAATTTTTCCTAAGAAATTGAAATGACAATCATTTATGAAAATTATTAAAAATTTCTCAAAACAAATAACGATCTTATTTCATGGGATGTTTTTAAAGTACCTACCTAATTATTATCTTTATTTTAGTATGCATACCCCTTGTTCTCATCTGGATGAGCTTCCATTTTTTAAAGTAATTGGGCGTAGGATTGTGGACATAAAAAATTTATTCCAAGAAGTTACATCTTTTAAACATTTGGAAATATTTAATTGTAAAAATCAACATTTACAAATTGTAAACGAAGTTCGTTATGGATTCAAAAGTTTATTTACAATAAAATGCGAAATGTGTAAAGAATTTAAAAAAATAGCAACAGACGGAAACAGCTCTGCGCTGGATATAAACAAAGCTATAGTTTTGGGTGCAATATCAACTGGTGGCGGATTTGCACAAATTCAAGAACAATTTGGATATTGTAATATACCAGTTATGGGTTCCCACTTTTTCCAAAAGATTCAAAATGAGTTGGCAGAAACAATTCATGAACTGGCTTGGGAAGTTATAGAGCAAGCAGGAAAACAAGAAAAAATGATTGCTTTAGAAAAAGGGCATATATGTAAAGACACAGTTCCATACATTACAGTTGTAGCAGATGGCGCGTGGAGCAAGCGATCTTATAAAGTAAATTATGATGCAGCGTCCGGTGTGGTACGTTTGTTCTTTTTGATGAATTAGATATCTTATTACTATGTATATATTTCAGGGCATTATTTTAGGACAAGAGACCAAAAAAGTTTTATTTCTTGGTATACGCAATAAGTATTGTTGTTTATGTACCAGAGCGGAGACAAAACAGGAACATCCAGAACAACATATATGTTTTAAAAACTGGGATAGACCTTCTACTGGTATGGAGTCGGACATAATAGTAGAAGGTTTCAGAAAAAGCATTGAAATGCATGGGGTAAAATATTTGTATCTGGTAGGTGACGGTGACAGCAGTGTTACGAAAAAATTAGCAGAAGCTAATCCTTATGGTACCCCTGTGACGAAAGTTGAATGCAGGAATCACTTACTTCGAAATTATTGTACACGTCTACGTGATTTGACCCAGAAAAAAATTAGTTCAAAAAAGAGTGTAGTTGATATCAAGCAGAGGAATGTTTTAAACAATAACATAAAACGGTTGAGAAGCGGTATTGTTGCCGCCATCAAACACGTTAATGAAGAGAATGCTAGCATAAGTCATGGTGATAAAATCAATTTATTAAAAAGAGATATTTACAATGGACCGTCTCATATCTTTGGAGACCATACAAAATGCAGCAAATATTTTTGTTCTGGTCCTAAAAGTGCAAATGAAATTAATTGGGTGCCGACGATGAAAGAATCTGGTCTTTTCCAGGATATACTGTTTACTGCAGAAAGAGTTGCAAGGAATGTTGAAAGTCTTATTTTAAACATGGATAATAATATTGCGGAATCATATAATGCAGTACTTGCAAAATTCGTTGGCGGAAAAAGAATCAATTTCACTGCAAGGAGATCCTACACGACAAGATGTGAAGCAGCAGCGATTTCATATAACATTCCAACTGGTGAATTTCCTCGCATTATCCATAAAAAAATTACGCAATCTAGTCCAGGCGTATATACAAAGAAAATCATTACGGCACGTTCCAAACAGGCAAAATGGATAAAATCAAAAAAAATTTTATTTCCTCTTACACTAAAAAGAAAACAAAAACGTAGTACTCCAGCAGATTCTGATTATGGCCTTCCATCGTTGGATATAGATGAAGATGAATATGAAGCAAGAAAGAAGGAGTTTTTGGAATCAATTGAAAAAACAGAAAAAGAACTTGAAGAACTACAAATTAATACTGTAGGACAAAGTGAATCTCTTCTGTGGAAAGAAGAAAGAATGAAAAGGTTAACAGCTTCTCTGTTTGGACTAATTTGCAAACAACGTTTATCCACTCACTGTTCCGCTATAGTAAAAAGTATTTTATACAATCCATTTCAAGGTAATTTTGCTACAAATTGGGGAAAAGAACATGAAAAAATTGCAATAAATTTGTATGAGGAATTAAATAATACTGAGGTACAAGAATGTGGTTTTTTTGTTGATATCGAAAAACCTTTCCTTGGAGCATCACCAGACGGCCTTATAGGAGAACGAGGACTTGTAGAAGTTAAGTGTCCACAAATTGCTTCCAACATGACTCCTAAAGAGGCAACGCACAAAAAAATTCTCAAATTTTTTGAAATTGTGAACGACAAACTACATTTAAAAACAACACATAATTATTATTTTCAAGTACAGGGCCAACTTCACATAACAAAACGAGAATACTGTGTTTTTATTGTTTGGACACCATTAGGCATGGAATCCGAAATTGTAAGATTTTTTAAATTTTTCTCTTCACTTTTAAAATTATTAATTAATGTACACTACTGCAAAATTTAAAAAGAAGAAACAACGAAGATCTTTCTACTCAATTTAATATTTTTCTATATTTTCAGATATTTCGCGACGACAACTTTTGGAAAGATAAAATGGAACGAAAATTAGAAGAATTTTATTTTAAATGTTTACTTCCTGAGATACTCAACCCGCAGTATACTCAAAATCGTCAAATTAAAGATCTAAGAAAAACCTAATAATATTTTCGTTAATTTATATATCTAGTTAATATATTAATAATTTTAACATTGTATTATTTCCTTCTTACTGCTAACATAAGTTACCTTATTAGTTGTATAAAAGTTGTTTCATTCCGATTCAAGTTCCATTGAAGAGCCTGAACAAGAAATACATTGAAATTCCACGTTCAAAGATATTTGTAATGTTTTAACAAAACTGATTTTTTACAGTGTAAATACTGCCAGGCTCCACCCATTTGAGAGAGTCGAGGACGCCGACAACAAATATAAATTCTTGCCCCTGGAAGTTAGGCAATTGTATGCAGAAATTTGGGAAAACAGGTCGTCTTGGCTGCCAAATTTTGTCAACATAAATGTAAAAAATTCCAATTTGAGACATTTACCTGTTGCATAAAGACTTAGTTTACTAGCCTACAGAGCTCTTTTTCTATGATAGTGTATAATAGCTCTTCAGTGTAGCTCCAAATGTGGGCAATATTATGACCAAAATATTGGTTTGATTCAATTTTTTTTTTGAAAAAGCGGCTCTACTGGCTAGTAAAATAGACATTCATTAATTGATTAAAACTTGTTTCATTTCAATACAAAGTACCGTTAAGGAGAAAAATGTCCGCGCGTGGACGTCTGCAAACTGCTCCGTAAAGTTCCGGACATTACACCCTTAATTAAATTAGTTTTATTTTTGACAACTTTGAAGGCCCTAACCCAAAAACGAAAATTTTTTTAATTAACTTCTTTTTTTCGTATATTGTATTTATTTATCGACGTAAATATACAGTCAAATGTTGCCGGTGAGATTTGCGGATAACTTGTATGTAGATATAATATACAGGGCTATCCAAACGTCCCGGTACGGCAGAAAAACTTTCGAAGAATGCATTTTGGGAAAAAATTATCCAGACAAAGAATTTTTCCCTGGCTATCTGATGGTGACCTTGGATTTGACCTTGACTTTGACTTTCAAGGTTATTTTAAGGTCAAGTTAAGTTTTTTAAATGGAACCCCTATATTTTATTGCGGATTTGGAAACGGCAGGAAATTTTACGTTCAAATACGGTCTTAACCATGACTTTGACAATGACCTTTAAGGACATTCCAAGGGCAAAGTTGTGTTTTCATTGGTAACCCATATTTTTTCTTACTGATTTGAAAAAAGCTGAAATTTAACCTTCAAATACGGCCTTGACTACGACTTTGACAATGACCTTCAAGATCATGTCACAGTCAGGTTAATTTATTTACATTAACTATTATTTTTTTGATAAGTTAAGAAGAACGGAAAAACAAATGTACGAATATGAATGACCTTAATCAAGCTCTTGGCCTTGAACCAGTATTTGAAGGTCATTGTAAAAAGATTTTTTCAAGAATTTTAAAAAATTTCAGTCACTGTAATGTAGCTAGCGATCCCAGTCAGTTAAGGCAAGGATATAGACAGGCTAGTTAAGGCAAGGCTAACGATCTCGGACAGTTAAGGAATGGCTAATAATCTCGGCCAGTTAAGACAAGACTTACAACCTGTGGTCAAAATGTTCTCTATCAACATCTTGGCAGATTCCTAGACGGACATAAGAATTTTCAATTGCACTCCTTATCAATCATATCAGGTGTAATATAAGCGCAAACATTGACTATATTTTGTTTTAGATCTAAATCTCGTGGTTTAGGAGCGTACACTTTATTTTTATTTAGTCCCAAAGAAAAAAGTCAAGTTGACACAGATTAGGGAACGTAACTGGCCCCTCAATAGTTCCTCTCCGACCTATCCCACGATTATAAAATACTACATCTAGGTAGTTTCTCCATTCGCCCGAAAATGAGTAGGTGCACCATCTTGATGGTACCAAAACTCATTTTAAAAATCTTGTCCGCCGACTTAGATTACGAATTTTCATAAACTGATTTCAGATTCGTGATCAGCGACCCTAAAAACCCCGCTACCTTGATACCTTGCATTAATTGGTCGAGAATACTGCCATACCGGAACTTTTGAAACTCGACCCACATTTGTCCTTCAAGGTCATGGTCAAGGAATTGGTCAAAGTCATAGTTAAGCGTAAAATTTCCTGCTCTTTCCAAATGTACAATAAAAAATAGGGGTTCCCATTTAAAAAACTTAATTTGACCATCAAATGACCTTCAAGGTCAAAGTCAAGGTCAAATCCAAGGTCACCATCACATAGCCAGGGAAAAATCTTTACCCTTTTGTCTTTCAATTTATTTAATAATAGAGAAAATGTCTTGTATCACTCATCACCATGTATGATAAATTATCTTATGTATTTTTCCATATTTTCTGGAGTAGGTACAGTAAGTGTTATCTCTATTATTAATTAAACTGAAAAAGTGTTATAATATTGTAATATTTTTATTTTTTATTTTTGTATACTATTATACCGGTGTGAAGTTGGCAGCCAAAAGTTAGCAGCTAAATTTCCGGAAATACCCGAACATCCATAGGCGTACCGTTAAATTTTCTACGGTTCAGAAATACTTAAAAATATGTAATAAAAAAAGTTCTGCAATTACTCTTGAAATTACCAACAGAGTGAAGGTATTAATAACAGCCAAAAAATTGTTGAAAATTGGTTGCTCTAAGGGGGTGAAAAAACTTGCAAAATCTAATTAAAAATTAAGCTTCACTTCAAGAAAATAACGTATCAACTTAAAATTTACCAGACAATCGTAGAAATATGTATATGATATACAACGGTGATGTCACATCAACAAAACAAATTATATTCACTTGAAGAAAATTAGGTATCAGCTTGAAATTTACCAGAAAGTCGCAGAAGGAAATAGGAAATACGGCACCGATTACCGCATCCTCTTAGCGCCCGTCGAAAGGGGTGAAAACAACCCCAAACCAACAAAATAAATTTTATTCACTTGAAGAAAATTGGGTATCAACTTGAAATTTGCCAGAAAGTCGCAGAAGGACATAGGAAATACAGCTACGATCACCGCATCCTTTTAGCGGCAGTCGAAGGGGGTGAAAACATCCCCAAACCAACACAATAAATTATATTCACATGAAGAAAAAAATTTGCCAGAAAGTGGCAGAATGACATAGGAAATACAGCAGCGATCACCGAATCTTCTTAGCGGCCGTCGAAGGGGGCGAAAACAGCCCCAAACCAACAGAATAAATTTTATTCACTTGAAAATTGAGTATCAACTTGAAATTTTCCAGAAAGTGGCAGAAGGACATAGAAAATACGGCAGCGGTCACCGCATCTTCTTAGCAGCCGTCGAAGGGGGTGAAAACAGCCCCAAACCAACAGAATAAATTTTATTCACTTGAAAATTGAGTATCAACTTGAAATTTGCCAGAAAGCGGCAGAAGGACATAGGAAATACATAAATTTATTCTGTTGGTTTGGGGCTGTTTCCACCCCCTTTGACGGCCGCTAAGAGAATGCGGTGATTGCTGCTGTATTTCCTATGTCCTTCTGCGACTTTCTGGCAAATTTCAAGTTGATACCTAATTTTCTTCAAGTGAATAAAATTTATTTTGTTGGTTTGGGGATGTTTTCATCCCCTTCGACAGCCGCTAAGATAATGCGGTGATCGCTGCTGTATTTCATATGTCCTTCTGAGACTTTTTGGCAAATTTCAAGATGATACCCAATTTTCTTCAAGTGAATAAAATTTATTTTGTTGGTTTGGGGCTGTTTTCACCCCCTTCGACGGGAGCTAAGAGGATGCGGTAATCGGTGCCGTATTTCCTATTTCCTTCTGCGACTTTCTGGTAAATTTCAAGCTGATACATAATTTTCTTCAAGTGAATAAAATTTATTTTGTTGATTTGGGGCTGTTTTCACCCTTACGACGACTGCTGAGACATCACCGCTGTATATCATATATTTCTACGATTTTCTGGTAAATGTTAAGTTGATACTTTATTTTCTTGAAGTGAAGCTTCATTTTTAATTAGATTCACCCCCTTAGAGCAACCAATTTTCAACTATTTTTTGGCTGTTATTAATACCTTCACCCTGTTGGTAATTTTAGGAGTAATTGCAGGACTTTTTTTATTACATATTTTTAAGTATTTCTTGAACCGTAGAAAATTTAACGGTACGCCTATGGATGTTCGGGTATTTCCGGAAATTTAGCTGCTAACTTTTGGCTGCCAACTTCACACCGGTNTTTTTGGCTGTTATTAATACCTTCACCCTGTTGGTAATTTTAGGAGTAATTGCAGGACTTTTTTTATTACATATTTTTAAGTATTTCTTGAACCGTAGAAAATTTAACGGTACGCCTATGGATGTTCGGGTATTTCCGGAAATTTAGCTGCTAACTTTTGGCTGCCAACTTCACACCGGTTACTATAATGCACATTTATCTCAACACTTGCCCCTGGCGCTCTAGGCTCCATGCGATTTGACTGGCCGTTGATCCGTTAAACCAAAAAATTTGTTACGTATCATTATTTATGGAAGCGGCGCACATTATAAGAGCTTTCGTTCCATTCAAAGCACGCAGAATTAATCATCCCCTATCTAGAGATTGATTCCATCGCTGTCCTTGCTCCACTTATCGCTTTTCGCTTGCCATATAACGTCTAGGTATCCGGGATACGACAGCTCTGACCTACGAGGCAGTCATGAATAGTGGAATATGAGTCATACACGCCCATTATAAATTATAATCTGTGATCGATCGCAGCATGTAAAATGTATAAAGGAAAGGGATCGAATGCGTCACGACGCCCTGACCGACGTGTGACGCTAGCGACTGACGTCAAGGAATGCTATACGCGCCCAGCGCGGGGTTGAAGTAAAGCCGTAATGACTGTAACGAGGTCAAGCCGGGCTCCCGCAGTCCATCACATCGGTTTACTTTGTAGTAGCTACAGTGATAATTTTATGTTGGAGCACATATTCATTTTCAGTTTTATTATGATGGAGGTGAAATTCACCTCGTATGTTTGTAGGTAAAGCGCACTTTATTACGTACATCTACTCACATACAGGGTGAGTCAAAATTCACTTCCCAGCGGCCACATATATTCTAAAATAAAAAATAAAACAAAAATGTAGAATACTAAAATCTCGAAAGCGGTGCCGTTTTTGGAAAATTTTGTAAAGAAAAATTCAAATTTATAATTTTTTTTAATTAATATTAACACCATTAAAATCCATTTAAATCCATACAAAATAACAAATAGCAAAAACGAAGATCCGTCTGACTTTGGCTAACCTTTATAAACATTACCATTTTCGTTAATACACTTCTGCAATCTGTGGTAGAAACTCCTGGCAACAGAACAGAAATTAGCTTCATTTATTTCCGCTACTGCTTCATGAATCCTGCCAATAACATCATCCTCGCCAACAGGCACAGTAAAATAAACCTTTTCTTTTATGTATCCCCATAACCAAAAGTCTATCGGAGTCAAGTCAGGACATCGGGGTGACCATGGTGTTGGTCCACCTCGTCCAATCCATTTATTAGGAAAACGGCGGTTCAAAATATGTCGTACTTGTAATGTGGCATCTGCGGGCGGATCATCATGCTGAAACCATATAGTTGCACGTTGTTGTAGAGGAATATCTTCTAACAAACCTGGCAAAATGTTCTCGCAAAAATTACTGTACAGCATTCAGTATTCTTGGCAAAAAATATGGACCTATGATCCTTTTCCCGTAAATACCTATCCAAACATTTACAGACCAACGTCTTTGCTGATTCCGCTAACGTTTTTCATGAGGATTCTCATAATGCCAATAATGAAAGTTGTGGTGATTGAAAACTCCTTGTTGGTTGAAATGAGCTTCATCAGTAAATAAAACATTATAGAAAAAATCTGTATTGCGCTGAAATTCTTGTAATGCCCATCTGCAAAAATTTACTCTTAATTGGTCGTCTCCAGGATGCTGCGTTTGAATTGGCTCTACATGATACGGATATAGGCTGTACCTTCGAAGACATCTATGGACAGTGGATTGGACATGATACCTGTTTCTTGATAATATGCGTGTACTGGTGGTAGGATTATTCTCAACATCCTGCAGTAACCGTTCTTCCTGTTGCCATGT
>NW_019416403.1:442882-454321 GCF_000390285.2 Anoplophora glabripennis | reverse complement strand
GCTAGTTTTGTAGGTCTTTTGAAGACGAAAAAAATGTACTTTACTGTTTTCTCGTGAAAATGAACGGAAAAAAGTTATAAGCGAAAAACGTGAATTTACGTAAAAATTATACAATTAACCAGCCTGTAAACAATCTTCCCCCCATTTTTATGACTGTGGAAACTAATATGTTATTGTACATAATATTTAGCATCTATAGTGATAAACTCAGCTTGCCGAAACAAAAAGTCGCAAAAAATTTGAAAAATTAATTAAATAAACCCTTGTGCCGAAAAGACCAGTAAAGGGTTATTTTTATGAAAATAGTTCTGCTTTTGATTAAACAAAAAACTCACTGAAAAAAGCAGACAAATACACATCGCTATACAGGATGTTTCTGAAATAATTGCGTTGTTTAAAAAGTGTTCTAGAGAGCATGAAAATGAACAACTTTTATTAAGCAACTGATGGTATAAGTAAATGCTTCTGTTTACGAGAAAATTAATTGAGAAAATGGCACAAATCCGTGCCCAAATGTCCTTCATGCATGATGGTGCCCCTCCCCATGTTTTTTGTGCAATTTTTGCATACCAACTTTTCGGAAAGGTGGATATCACGAAATGTCCCTGTAGGTTGGCCAGCATGTAGTCCGGATATGAGAACCCTCTGAACGCCTTTTGTCGATGCAGCAGATCTTCAACAGAGTATTTTTGCTGCAGCTATTAAAGTTCTACAAATGTCGGGAGTATTTGCACGTATGCAGACTAATTTTGACAGTCGTTTGGAAGCTTGCTTATTAGTACATGGAAACAACTTTGAACAATTTTTGTGAGCATACCGTCTATTGGGAAATAATTCGTTTATTTATTTAATTTTTTTGTTACTTTTAAACGAGATTTGAATAAATTTCAGCATTTTTGAACACAAATTTTAAACCGTCAAAACCGCCATCAGCGCTTTTGCACTGCAGTGCGCGGCAACTTCGAAATCAAAGGTACAGCTGTCTGCCGCACCAGAAACGGCATTAGTAAACCTTCATGCGACTTTTTTTTAATTTAAAACGTAGTATTTTAGACAATCATCATTCCTACTTTCATATTTAAATAGACTTCATCAGCAAAATTATTTAAAAAGTTCTACATGTGTTCTCTGGTAGAGATTCTTGATTTTTTCACTTTATGTCCAATATTTTCCCTCTTAAAAATCAATTAACGTAGCACGTTTTGACTTCGTCTCGATCGTTTTTTACTGTTATAAATAAAAATATACAGCGTTACATTAAGAGAATACAATTAATTGTCCACTTTCTTTTACCCTTACCTACCACACTGAAAGAAATGCGTTTTATTCTTTATTAGAATTCTATATACCATTATAAGACCATTGTATACTATATGTGACAGTTAAACAGGTGAATATTGGATATAAAACGCGTATTGCTAGCACAGTTGTATAGTGACCTTATTCTTTATTAAATTATTGTATAACTAGTATACAACGTTTTTTATACCCTTTACGAAATAATAGCAATAACTGTTATTAAAGTGTTCCATATCGTTATTAGAACATCTAGTACTGGTTATAAGTTTTATAATAATAAATGTATTAAACTGTTGTTAAATGTGTATACTCTGTATGAGTTAAAAACATATGTCATTAAGTTTTCAGAAATATTACTGGATAACTGTAATTACAAGCTAAGGTTCTAATGTAAACATACATAAAACGTACTTTTAATCATTAAAAATGATGATAAATCGCTCCCAAAACTGTCCAGTTTATTTTCTTAGCAACGATGCACCCGTATTTTCTTGTATTACATGAGAATTTGCAGTATAACTCTTCCACCTTAAGAATGAAGCATCCCCAGAAAGGTTGAGTTTCTTTCCATATAATTTTATTTCCTCTGGTTGATTGACTTTATTTATACCCATGCTTTTCTTTGTCACCGTTAACCTTCTGTTCCTCCATCTTATGTAAAACTTAACATCACCGATTTCTAATAGGACCTAAAAAATAATAATTTTTGAGATTTAGACAAGATTTAATTTGAAAAAACTAAACAATTACAAGCCATAAAACAGTTAGATACTTACATAATAATTTTCCATTACACACAACGCGATATGATCATGTATCCCACAAAATATGTGCATATACTGTCCATTTTCATCAAACTAGACGTGTGTAAGTCGATGCACAACAGACTGTCGGAAATTTTACGATTGTTGTATTTTCTCTTCTTGAGTAAAGATAATAAAGACGTTGTGGTTTTATGTGTTTATTTTGACAATGATTGAACATGTATGGACAATAAAAGTGGACTGTATAAGATAGTTGAGTACCGTTCTGCTTCATGCATAGCATGCTACTGAAATCTTAGAGGGGATGAGCTCGTGCGGCGATCCCTAAATCAGCGACTGGAATAGCCAGGTTTCTTATTGAGTCGGCGCACTTCGCTCTCGGGTCTGACATATGATTATTATTACAAGACTATGAATATAACTTAACAACCGAGAGGTGACGATCACTTAACCATTATAAGATGCGTTTTACACGTTAAAAACGGAAACATATTCAGTATAAGAACGAATAATTCTGTTAATACAATTAATTGTTATATACAAATTCGGATACTGGTCTTTATACAACAAATCTTCCCTACTATACAACTGGAATATAAAGTCTATAACACCTAATAATGTATAAGTAATTCATTATAACCTTTATTTCATAGATGCATAAGGTGTATTAAGCACCTTCCAGTTAAACTGATTGAATAATGAGTATGGAGATGATTGCTTTTTTTTAATAAAAATTGTATATTGGTTATAAAAGTTTTAATATGCGCTATACACATTATTCTAGATAAATAGTTTAATAAGCCCATTTCTTTCAGTGCACATATACCTCATTTAACAACAATTACCTATTTACTAAAAATTATTTTAATTATCAACACCAAAAGAAATTTAATATAAATCTAATTCACTGTGCAACAACCAAAATCGGAATGGGTTGAAACCAAAAGAAAATGAAAGTTGACGCTCTCCATAACAAAACCCTCATGGGTTTTTTCTAGTTCAGTGATCGTTTTTTTTACACGCATTTGAAGTTTGTGATTTTGGAGGGCTGTGTAGCAAGTGAAAATCATTAAAAATTTCATAAAATAATGCTTATTTATTTTTGTTATCCTAGAAAGTTGTAGTATTTTACTGTTTTTGGGGTCGCGGAATCCATTTTTGCTATTTATTTTTACATGAAACTAACGCTAGATGGCGGTGTCATACAAATTTTGCTATTTTTTCTAGATTTTCATAGAAAAAACGATTTTTTTTACTTTTTTTGAAGCTAAAAAATCAATTTTTGATGGCTGTATTGTAAAATATATTTATAATAATATTACAAAGTACATTTTATTGTTATCAGTACGCTACTATTAAAAAAATGGTTATTTATATATTATATAGGTTATAACAAAAGTAAAAATGCCCAAGCATCATCTTCTGTCTACCTGTATGTGTGTGTACAAATAGAGACCAACGTAAATGCTTAAACATTAGTATGTATAAATGTATAAATAAATATGCAAAACGTAAAAATTCTGAAACAGAGATCTAAATTAATAAAATACAATAACAAGTACGTGTTCGCATGTCTGTTAAACAGCTTAGTTTTGCTTAAAATGTTGGTCTTTAATGAAATAATAAAACAAATCACACTTCGCCGAGTCAGATTTTCAGACTACGTAATAGTAGCGTACTGATAACAATAAAATGTACTTTGTAATATTATTATAAATATATTTTACAATACAGCCAACATCAAAAATTGATTTTTTAGCTTAAAAAAAGTAAAAAATTCGTTTTTTCTATGAAAATCTAGACAAAATAGCAAAATTTGTATGACAGCGCCATCTAGCGTTAGTTTCATGTAAAAATAAATAGCAAAAATAGATTCCTCGAGTCCAAAAACAGTAAAATACTACAACTTTATAGGATAATAAACATAAATAAGCATTATTTTATGAAATTTTTAATGATTTTCACTTGCTACACAGCCCTCCAAAATCACAAACTTCAAATGCGTGTATAAAAAAACGATCACTGAACTAGAAAAAAACCATGAGTGTTTTGTTATGGAGAGCGTCAACTTTCATTTTCTTTTGGTTTCATCCCATTCCGATTCCGAAAGTTCAATTTTGTGCCACAGTGATTATTTTTTTACATGTTAAGGTCATATCTAGAATTTTTTAAAGCTACTTAAATATTTGTGACTGTTTCAACAAAATAAGTGATAACGAACAATTCCCAACATTAGCATAACAATGCGACATTGTTGAGTGACCGAATTAAGATATGTCGTGGAAAACGGTCTCGCGTAAATGTCAACGTTATGTGGGATGAATGTACGTCACACCCTCGCAGCAGAGGCGGACCAAATTAAATTTTTTATAATAAAAACGAGTTATGGGAAAATTGCAATTTTCAATTTAACAACATTTTAAATTTGTTACATTTAGCAGAAAATTAAGTTCTCGACTTAGTAGTTATCTAATTTAAATTAAATTTCGACTCAGTGCAAGAGTAATAAACAGTAAAAAAATTACTTTTATGTGTAAACAAATCATGGTCTACACGCTGTTACGATTAATGTAATATGATGTAATTTTCGTCTGAATAAAATGACAGATATATCTCCTAAATATGGTTTAGATACAGATAAAAATGTTATCAATTTGATTATCTAGGTTAAGTTTTATTTATCGCTATATTATTTTTTATAACTTTTGATTCAAGATTTATTGTAGGGAGTATATACAGGGTGTCCCACGGTGACGAGACATTAGACATATTTCAGAGACTACTTCGATTTTAATTTTGAGAATTTGGGCAATAGTGTTTTAGGGCATGCCCTTCTCAACTAAAATATTGGCGTCCACCTAACGCTTTCGGTTATACCGGAAGTTGACGTCATCTTCGTTATTTTAAATGGAGCGACCTGTATATTGCAATTTTAAATTCTACGTCAATTTTTAGGTGAACTTTCATAAAGGTTTCCTATTCTTAAAGTTAACCGTTTCTGATACATTTAATTTAAATTAAAAAAACGCTGCTTAATTCAAAAAGATGTGTATTTTCCAATAATAAAGTTAGAGCGATAAAATTTATAGGGGACATAACTAAAACTCTAAGCTTCCCTGCTATAATTTCAAAATGACTTAATATCATACAGGGCGGTAGAAATTTAATGCCGAATTTTGTCAACTTTAAACTATATTAACTTATTTTTTTTTAAATGAAGAATATTTTTGCGCAGCCTGTTGAACAATTTTGTTCTCTTTCGAATGGTATAATAGTTTCCACCTATCTCTCCTGGTTTTTAAGGTATTTACTGTTTTTCGTGCAGTCAACGGGTATCGCATAATTTCTTGCGAGGATGGCTGTGAAATTTTTAGTGGAACTTCAAAACAAGCACCTAATCTGTCACCAGTATTGTTTCAATTTAACACATACAATGAATGTTTATTTGAGTATTAGTTATTGTTAAAGAATGGAAAACGTTAATATTTATTCAAATGCTGACATTTTAAATTTATTATTTATTCATGGAGAGTGTCATAAGATTATTATATAGGACTTGCTTGGTATTTAATGAGATATCCTCGGTTACCACCAACGAAAGTGATATGAACTAATTTAAAGTTATACAGATACATTATACCCAATGATATAAGAAATGAAAGTAATAAATTAATTGGTGCTAAAATCTATTATTTGCAAATATAACTGTGCGTTTTTTTTTTAATAGGAAATCTTCATCTGGGAAAAATTATTCCTCCGTGAGATTGTTGAAGTCAGTAATTCAAAGACCTGTACTAGTTTGATAAAGACCCGTGAAGTTATTTAAGAGTTTTCGGATCCATATCCAAAGAAAATGTTTTGCTTAAACTTATATTTTCTATCTGCTACTTCGGTTTAGCACAATATTTTAGAAACACTCTACGGAGCTCCGTAGATGTATGATGACCCCATCTAGATATATAGGGATGGCCAGAAGTACGGAATAAAATTCATATCTTTTGAATGAGTTAATTTTTTTTAAAACGCCGAAACACGTTAACTGATTTTGATTTTTTCCCATCTTTCGGTTATATAATAATTAATTTTTCTTCAACCCCTAACCCCCAGCTACCCCTACTTTTTTTTCAAATGGAAATATAAGGGATGAGGGGGCTCGTTGAAAAGCTTATAGAAAACCGAATCCAGCCAAACCAAATAAACAAGTTTTATTTTTTCAATAGCAAGTTTTTTTTCATTCAGAAATTGAAACAACTAGATAATTTACAAAAATAAACTCAATGTCGCAAATGCGGAAAATGTCCTCCATTCACTATTTGGCATTCTCCAAGACGATAGTAAAAGCTGTCCACAGCATTCTGAATGACTTCAGCTGGTAAATTATGCATCTCCGCCCTAATCTTTTTCTTTAAATTCTCAATATTATCCAGTCTGTCCTGGTAGACTCTTTCTTTCAAATATCTCCAAAGAAAATAATCCAGGGGTGTTAGGTCGGGGGATCTTGGCGCCATTCAACTGTACTCCGTCTACCAATCCAGCGATTTGGAAACATTTCATCTAAGTATCTTCGAACATCAATACCAAAATGTGGGGGAGTGCCATCTTGTTGGAAGCAAATTCTTTCATTCGGTATATCTTGATCAATTTCATGAGGGAAAATCACAGCTAGGGCAGGTATCAGGTCAAATGTTAGGAAATTCAGGTAGCGTGCGGCAGTAAGATTTTCTTCAAAAATGAATTGGAACAAGATTCTGTTGTTGATGATACCTGCCCATACATTAACTTTTTGTGGATGCTGCGTATGCGATTCGCATGTACAGTGTGGATTTTCCTGGGACCAAAAGCGATAGTTGTGCCTGTTAACCAGTCCATTTAAGTAAAACGTAGCTTCATCCGAAAAAAGTACGTCTCGTTGAAAACCATTATTGTCGTCACACCGTCTCATCATTTCCTCACAAAATTGTAATCGCCTATCATAATCGTCTTCCAAAAGCTCTCGGACAAGACATACCTTATAGGGGTGGTGTTTCTCTTGTTTCAGAAACATTCGAATTGCAGTTCGAGAAGCATCGTGATTGCGGGCCAATGAAACAGTTGAAGTATGAGGATTTTCAACAAGTTCTAATGCAATGTCTAATTTTTTTTCTTCATTCAAAGCATGTCCCCGTCCAGTTTTGGGCAAAGTCTGTACTGTACCACGTTCCTCAAATTTGTGAAATATTTTACTAACTGTCTCTTGCGAGATTTGGTTTTCGGGATATTTCGCATTAAATAAATCGCGCACTTCAGCCTGACTTCTTATTTTGTCTCCACATCCAAGCAATATCAAGATTTCGATGCGTTGCCTTTCCGACAATACCATTGCAATTCAGTAAATAACTTGATTTTGACACAATAGTAACGTTTCGAACTCCAATTTACTATTAAAGCGAAAAATTAACCAGAAAGCCTGGCAAGTAAGTGGTGCCAAAAAAATGCAACATAAAAAATATCTTTTTTGCGTTAGCAGTGATAGGTACAGTTTCAAATTCTTTATTTTATTCTGTGCAAGTTCATGGAGGATAACACTGAAGATAATTAAATTTTATTTCACTTGTTAAGTAGGTGTTTTATACAACCCTAAAAACCTTGCTATTGAAAAAATAAAACTTGTTTGTTTGGTATGGCTGCATTCGGTTTTCTATAAGCTTTTCAACGAGCCCCCTCATGTCTTATATTTCCATTTGAAAAAAAAGTAGGGGTAGCTGTGGGTTAGGAGGTTGAAGAAAGATTAATTATTATATAACCGAAAGATGGGAAAAAATCAAAATCAGTTGTGTTTCAGCGTTTTAAAAAAAATTAACTCATTCAAAAGATATGAATTTTATTCCGTACTTCTGGCCATCCCTGTATTAATTCTAAAAACATCTTCAACATTTATAAATTAGGAATAATTATTTTCATCCAGCATTATTGGTATTGTTGATGCATATTTATTTTCTGACTTTTTTAAACTGAAAAAAAAACAAAAAATTAAATAAACAGCAGAAAAATATTTCCCTAACTTTAATTTTAATTTAACTGTTGCTATATTGAGTTACATATTATTAATTTAGGTACAATAAATATTTTTAAATGTGATAGGTTTATCTCGCGGCTATTTAAATGAATATTTATTTTTAAATATTTCTTAAACTATCTGTGATTTATTTATTTCTTTATTTATATCATTTTTTGGCAAACGCTTTGGAAAATATTTTCTCTTTTTGATTATATATTTAACTACATATTTTCCTGCATTAGTTTTCCAAAGCCTTCTTATATGACACTGTGGTATAAGTTTTACAATCCTTCTATTGCATTTCCTTGGCAGACTTGTTTAAAATAATGTTCACATTTTCATCTGTCATTATATACACTTAGCTTACTTACTTGGCTCACCTTTTTATTAAAATGATTTGTGATTCTGACGTACACTTTATTTTCTTACTTAAAAACGAGTCCTCTGGAATCTTTATGTAATCGTCAAATAATAAATCATAACTTATAATGAACAAGTGTTGTTGTTTTATATGAGAAAATTAAATAATTGCATGTTACAAGAAAAAAAAAAACAAGTCATAATGTATATTATAAACCACAAATTAGAGATTACCTCGGAGATAACTTATTTTTCTAGGTCTGCAGACTACTTAACGTACGTTACTATACCATACAGGGATGGCCAGAAGTACGGAATAAAATTCATATCTTTTGAATGAGTTAATTTTTTTAAAACGCCCAAACACGTTAACTGATTTTGATTTTTGCCCATCTTTCGGTTATATAATAATTAATTTTTCTTCAATCCCCTAACCCCCAGCTACCCCTACTTTTTTTTCAAATGGAAACATAAGGCATGAGGGGGCTCGTTGAAAAGCTTATAGAAATCTGAATCCAGCCATACCAAATAAACAAGTTTTTTAGGTTGTATAAAACACCTACTTAACAAGTGAAATAAAATTTAATTATCTTCAGTGTTATCCTCCATGAATTTGCACAGAATAAAATAAAGAATTTGAAACTGTACCTGTCACTGCTAACGCAAAAAAGATATATTTTTTATGTTGCGTTTTTTTGGCACCACTTACTTGCCAGGCTTTCTGGTTAATTTTTCGCTTTAGTTGTAAATTGGAGTTCGAAACGTTACTATTGTGTCAAAATCAAGTTATTTACTGAATTGCAATGGTATTGTCGGAAAGGCAACGCATCGAAATCTTGATATTGCTTGGATGTGGAGACAAAATAAGAAGTCAGGCTGAAGTGCGCGATTTATTTAATGCGAAATATCCCGAAAACCAAATCTCGCAAGGGACAGTTAGTAAAATATTTCACAAATTTGAGGAACACGGTACAGTACAGACTTTGCCCAAAACTGGACGGGCACGTGCTTTGAATGAAGAAAAGAAATTAGACATTGCATTAGAACTTGTTGAAAATCCTCATACTTCAACTGTTTCATTGGCCCGCAATCACGATGCTTCTCGAACTGCAATTCGAATGTTTCTGAAACAAGAGAAATACCACCCCTATAAGGTATGTCTTGTCCAAGAGCTTTTGGAAGACGATTATGATAGGCGATTACAATTTTGTGAGGAAATGATGAGACGGTGTGACGACAATAATGGTTTTCAACGAGACGTACTTTTTTCGGATGAAGCTACGTTTTATTTAAATGGAGTGGTTAACAGGCACAACTATCGCTTTTGGTCCCAGGAAAATCCACACTGGACATGCGAATCGCATACGCAGCATCCACAAAAAGTTAATGTATGGGCAGGTATCATCAACAACAGAATCTTGGGCCCATTCTTTTTTGAAGAAAATCTTACTGCCGCACGCTACCTGGATTTCCTAACATTTGACCTGATACCTGCTCTAGCTGTGATTTTCCCTCATGAAATTGATCCAGATATACCGAATGAAAGAATTTGGTTCCAACAAGATGGCGCTCCCCCACATTTTGGTATTGATGTTCGAAGATACTTAGATGAAATGTTTCCAAATCGCTGGATTGGTAGACGGGGTACAGTTGAATGGCCGCCAAGATCCCCCGACTTAACACCCCTGGATTATTTTCTTTGGGGATATTTGAAAGAAAGAGTCTACCAGGACAGACCGGATAATATTGAGAATTTAAAGAACAAGATTAGGGCGGAGATGCATAATTTACCAGCTGAAGTCATTCAGAATGCTGTGGACAGCTTTTACTATCGTCTTGGAGAATGCCAAATAGTGAATGGAGGACATTTTCAGCATTTGCGACATTGAGTTTATTTTTGTAAATTATCTAGTTGTTTCAATTTCTAAATGAAAAAAAACTTGTTATTGAAAAAATAAAACTTGTTTATTTGGTATGGCTGGATTCGGTTTTCTATAAGCTTTTCAACGAGCCCCCTCATGCCTTATGTTTCCATTTGAAAAAAAAGTAGGGGTAGCTGGGGGTTAGGGGGTTGAAGAAAAATTAATTATTATATAACCGAAAGATGGGAAAAAATCAAAATCAGTTAACGTGTTTCGGCGTTTTAAAAAAAATTAACTCATTCAAAAGATATGAATTTTATTCCGTACTTCTGGCCACCCCTGTATATGAATACAACAAATTATAGTAAGATGTTGGTACCATTCTTAAAAACTACTTGCAAATATTAAACTTTGCACCGATTCACATAATATACTATTAGATTATCAACAGGCGGTAAATGCCGAATGTTATTAATTCAGAATAGGAACTTTGACAAGTGAATATATATCTCGCAAAATTGACGTAAGAATGTGGTGTTAGTTTCTGTCTAGACGTGTATTTTTAGACCAGTTTGTTGAAAAATTAACTACCTATATATCAACTTGACTCATTTTCGGACGTTGAAAGCTAATGTAGGTTCTACATTTTACAACTCTTTAAACAACTACATTGTTTGGGATACACACGTTCCAAGTTTAAAAAAATGGGCAGTTGCTTATAGCCGAGGCTTTAAGTATAATTTTGTAGCTAAGCAAGAAGTAATATTTTAATAACTTGCATATTTTTCTATAGTCGATTAACAAAAATCTTATGCTACACCACTAGAGAGCGGACAATGTGTGTCTTTAACCCGAAGAATAGGTCAAATTTTGGTAGAGATGTGTACGCGTTCAAAAATGTATTGTGTATAAACTATGCAAAATATAATTATTATGTATAGCAAATATATCGTATTATCCTCGCGAAGATTTGTACCCTTTATTTAAAATCCATAAATCATGTGAACAGGTTAAATAACGAGAAAATAATTAAGTTAATTTAGTTCTAAAGAAATGAAATGACACTCGCGCCCATCTCTAGTCCATCCGTCGACATCGGTTGCGAGTGTCATTTCAT
>NW_019416403.1:396529-441437 GCF_000390285.2 Anoplophora glabripennis | reverse complement strand
CACACTCGTACCTGGATTCTGCTCTACCAGTGCTAGAATTTCTTCTTCTGCTCTAGGAGTGGATACCGACCTTGGTCTTCCGGATAAATGGCACTGTTTGCTCAAGGAACCGGTATCACGCAATCTTTGGTGAATTCTTCCAAACATGCGTTGTGAAGGAATCTGGCGATTTGGATAAGCGTCAACATAAAGACGTCGCGCTTCGGTGGCGTTCCCATTAGCACGACCATACATGAAATGCATGTCTGTTAATTCTGCGTTAGAGTAACCAGCCATAGCGAAAGAAAACTTGTGCACTGAGAACAACTGTCAAATACGTACTGTTTATTTCACTAAACATCAACCAACTATTATAAGAAAATACACAACGTTTTTGCAAAATAAAAAAAGGGGCTAAAAAACGTAAAACATTCCATATCTCCGCAACCGTTACTTTGCGGACCCATGTTTATTGAGACTTTTCTGCTTATTTTGGTTCATACTATTACCTCCTTAAATATTTTACACTCTTTTTGTAACACCCTGTATAACAGTAGTTTACCCATATTTGAAGAGAAAATGTGGTCAACATATTCTTCAAACACATTTAATATGTTTTTTTCTGAAACTGCTAATATTATGTTTGGCCATTCCTTTTTTATAAATGCATTTATTATTAGCTAGTAATAAAGATACCAAACTTAAATTGTTATAAATTAGAGATATTGCGGCTCAGTTAATTTTGAGTTTCTGAAAATGACCTTAACCTATTATGTAGGTTTACTTTATTGGCAATTGATTCTCCATATTTGACCTTGAACTGACCTTAACCCAGACCTGATCGGTTTGATTCGGATGGGATTCGGATTGTTGCAACACGTCAGCATGGTCTTATTCCTCCTCTATCGTCTGGTTTTAACTGGACTTGGTTACGTGTTTCACTGTAAGCCCTAAATGGAACACCCTGTCGTCGTCGTGTCGTCGTTGTGTTTTAATTAATTTGATATTAAACGAACCGAATATCTTACATCCCACTAGACATATCAGTGGAAGCTAAATATCTGATAAAGAATTTACAAAGTTCCAATTTCATTCAGCCGATACGTCTATTCTTGTCGATTCCATAATAACATTTTTGTTGCTGTTTCCTGGTTTGAAAATGACGATTCTATATTTGTAGAAGGAAACAGGAAATACATTTATTCTGTTAATGACAAGCACGTGGCGTACCTACACATTCCTTTTTACCCGGCTTATTATTTAAAATATGTCGATTCGAATAATTTTACCGCAAAATATTTTAGATTGCAGCAATTTATATTTCTAAGTACCTCCCTGATTTATGAAAATCTGAATTTTTATTACCAGAATTTAAGTAATTGATTTCTGTTATTTACAACCCATAAAATTTGCTATGCCGCGAGCCATTTTACCATTTTTAAGCTATCAAATATATTTTACATCTACAGGGTCATTAATAAAGTATTTACATATCCCTCGAGATGCGTTTTTGCTGGAAACGACTGAAGATAATTCAGTTTTAAAAACGGTGTTCCAAAAGTAAAGCAGGATTTGAATTATGCGCCATTTTCATTTCGAAAAGTTGGCAGCATTGTGCAGGGTTACATGTTTTAGTAAACACAAATTGAAGCTCTATACGCCGAATGAGCGAGTGAAGATTGTGAACACTTACTATAAGTTCGGAGAGTGTGTAACTGAGACTGTGCTCACCCTTTTTGTATAAAACTTTCGTACAGACTTTGGCAGATAGTAGAATTACTAGTACATAGCATTCATTTAAATATGTTGCATTTTCTGGTACCTAAATTGGAAAGTGGAACACATGATACTTTTACGGCTGGTATTGCAAGAACTACCCTCCTCGAATGCCTATTTATGTTACTTTTTAATTAATTTTTAAGAATTTCCTGTCACTGAATGTTAAACTGGAGTTAAAAAACAAATATTAATATTATTATTACTGTTATTAAAAAAATAAATATATTGAAAACTTCAAAACGATGCAGCAAGCCATCACTTTCTATAGTTCACTGGCACTCTCGTATCGAGTAAAAGAAACACTCATTCAATTCAAGCGTATAAGTTTTTATAACGCGAGGTAAATTTCCGTTTTCACTTTTTGGCTATTTGTGCCCTGTGTCACGATTTTGGGTAACGATAAGTGCTGAGTGGTCGATGTAAAATGGGAAGTGTACATTTACCTAAGTGGTTCTATACCTTCTTTATGACTCCATTACCATCGTGTTATTTTCGAACTAACCTTCTCTACGGGAAATTCATATAAAATTATATAAAGAGTGGGCAAATGAAAACGAAACAGAGCCATTTTCAGGAACTGCGTCAAGATTGTAGAAAAACGCTCAGACCCGTCGATTTTAGATTAAAGGGGGACATTCTTTGCTGGTATTTTTGACTCCGCCACTTTCACCCCCAAGCAAGGGTAAGCATAACCCCAAAATATTTAAATGGCGTTGGGGGTTGAGTAATATTTCTTTTGAAAGCTCTTACATTTCTCTTTACAACAGACTTTAAATTTTATAATTCCGCCCAATATTTATGAAGAATTTTGATTTTAAAGTTGAAACTTATGTACAAACAATTAATTAGTAACGGTAAAAATGTCAGTCATTCGAGTTAAGTACGCCAATGGTATAAATTTAGTATTTCTTGCGTTACATTGGTCTTTTGGCGATTTGTTATCACTTTCGTAAAAAAAATTGTAAACAACATAAATGAATGCTATACAAGACGCAATGAACGTAAAATTAGTGGATTCCAAATTATTTTCTAGTATTATTTGGAAGCGTTGGTTAGTAGTTTATTTAACATAATTGTGTTTTTGAAAATTAAACACTATGGTTTATTCCATTACGGAAAGGGTAGATACCATTTCGCTTTACTTTATGAACAATAAATGTGCGAATAGAAGCTATTTAATGAACAACATCAAGATCGACATGTCAGGAGGAAATATGTTCTAGTCAGTAAAAAAATTTCAAGAGACAGGGAACGTAGCCAATAAAAAACGAGAAATTGAAAAACCTATAGTTAATGAAGCTAGTGAAGTTGCAGTTTTGGAACAAGTTCATCTTGATCCTACATTAAGTACGAGGCATTCCATCCATCCAAAATACATTCAGTTCAGGATCTGATGAATGTAATTTTTTCTTAAACGGGACGGTAAATCGTCACAATTGCCGCTATTGGTCAGATTCAAACCCAAGAGTTTTTCACGAGGTGCAACCGGAAAAATTAAATGTATGGGCTGAAATTTTCGGTGACCGGCTGGTGGGTCCTTTTTTTCTACCTGATAATTTGACTGGCCAAATGTATTTGCAATTACTGGAAAACGCTATTGACCCTGCCTTGACTGATATTATTGAAAATGTTCCAGAGTATGATAAAGATCATTTGATTTTTCAACAGGACGGTGCTCCTCCGCATTATGCGTTAATTGTCCGTCAGTATTTGGACCAACGTTTTCTACGGAATTGGATTGGGAGAAGAGGCAGCATTGAGTGGCCTCCACGATCACCGGATTTATCGCCCCTTGATTTCTTTTTGTGGGGATACCTAAAAAGTAAAATCTATAAAACACAGCCAGCGTCGCTGGAAGATTTGCGTCAAAGAATCGTCGACGAATGCCGTCGAATCACTCCGGAAATGCTTCGGAATGTGCGCGAACGTTTCGAACAAAATCTTTATTCTTGTATGGAAGCGGGCGGTCATCAGTTTGAACATTTAATCAACTAAGTTGTAAGTAAGCAACTAAACATAATTTAAATTTTAAAATGTAAGTATTGGGCGGAATTATAAAATTTAAAGTAAATAAATAATAAATATTACTCAACCGCCAATGCCATTTAAATATTTTGGGGTGATGATTACCCTTGCTTGGGGGTGAAAGTGGCTGAGTCAAAAATACCAGCAAAGAATGTCCCCCTATAATCTAAAATCGACGAGTCTGAGCGTTTTTCTACAATCTTGACGCAGTTCCTAAAAATGGCTCTGTTTCGTTTTCATTTGGCCACCCTGTATTTTAAGCGTCTTTAGGAAAGTTATAGTTATAATTATTGTGAATAATTATAACGAATAAAACGGACCTAGAAAGATTTAAACCAGAAGCCAGGCTATACTTATTCGGATTAGAATTGCTCTCAATCATCGCTTCAGGTTTTCGAGATATCCAAACCTAAAAGTGGTAAAACCTATATTTGAGGTTATGTTACATCACGAGGTAAATTTTCTCCACAAAACAGAAAATACAGATAAAACTATAATTCTTACTTTTACAAAAGTCCTATCTGTTGTAAAAATATGACATTTGGTTTAAATGCACAACATATACCCGTTTGATAATATAATACCAACGAAATTTTAGGAGATAGGTGGATAGGAACAAACAGACCGATCAGATGGCCGCCTAGGTTACCTGATTTGAGTCCGTTGGACGTTTTCCTTTGGGGTTTTCTAAAAGACATTATATTTAAAATTCCTTTTAATAATATTTTAAATACCTATACATTTAATGAATGCTACCCGATGCGTTGCCAGAAGATGCGTGAAATATGTGACAGTTGAGGGACGGCAATTTGAACATTTAGCTATCATTTTTGAAAGTTTTTATTGATGTAGGTACTTACTATTGTTTAATTTACGTTTAATATTGTAACTTCAGTTGAAGTGGAATAAAAATTTGAAAACTCTGTCTTTTCTTATCTGTAATATATATTTTAAATAAACGTCATATTTTTACAACAGATATGAGTTTTGTAAAAGTAAGAATTATAGTTTTGTATGTATTTTCATAGCCAGCCATATTAAAATGTAAAAAAGGATCGAATTTATATATAAAACACCCCGTATCTTCTGTGTTTGGAAAAATAACTATAGCATGTGGTATATTGCTGAAAAGCAAAAAAAAATCTCCATTTTTTTAGGTCATAACCAGCTACGATTTCCATTTAAAAAATTATAACTTTGGGTCATAACTCCGGAATCTTAAGACCTACTAAAAATCTAATACCGGCATTCAATTCTACGCCAAAGAATTAGTCTTGAGCAGTTTTCACTTTAACTCTAACTTATTTAACAGCTGAGATACAGACATGTTCAAAAGTGTCACAATAACGAGAAACGCCCTGTAACTCAGAAACAAATGAAGATAGCAAATTTCTGATTTGACAATCGAGTTTGCCATGAAAATCAAACTCGAGAACGTGGTGTCAGATTTATCATATCTTTAGTAGTTTCTGAGATACCCTGAAATCCCATCGAAAATGGACCAGCCTGTACTGAAAGTACTACTCTTTTCTTCAAGATCGATTTTCAAATTCTCAATAAAATTGATTAGTTTGGTGTATACGTCGATATTCTGAAATTGATTGTAAAATGTAGAAATAGTAAGACCCTTTTAGAACAACAAGAATACAAGATATTTGATACCACAAACATGAATATTTTCCCTCAATCTGGTGTGGACAGAAATTGAGATATTGTTAAGTGTGATATGAGTGAAATTTCACAAATTTTTTATAGGATTCGAGGGTCACTGGGAATAGAAGTTTTCCGGTTATGCCTATTTGCAACAAAATACTTTGTACGTATTAAAAGACATGCATTTGTTAAAATAAAACTACTTCTAACAATACAGTATCAACTAAAGAAAATTCTGTTTAGTTAGCTGTCTCGACTTGTTAAAAAACGTAAGTGATGTGTTTCGTATACATTATACCCCTAGAAGTGCCTTATCCGTGTGTATCTGTTTTTGACATATCCCTTAAAAGCCCTTCAAAGTGAATTCATATTTCTAATGGAAAACAGCGGACAGATCGATTTTCTGGAATAATAATGCCTTCCTTGTACGCACATAAAATCACGTAGGCAAGGCAGGCAATAATAAATTCAGGGGAATATATTAATATTTATTATAATTTATTCTTATACGTATATTCTTCGACTTGGCTCAAATTTGTAAATAATAACAAATTCTCATATCCCATCCCTACACTGTAAATGCAAAAATGTTGTATTTAGCCAAATGATGCAACAGAAAATAGCAACGTTTTTACTTATCGCCTTCTTGCACCAAGATCTTCAAGTGTATAATCTTTGCAGGCTGCACAAACGAGCTGCTACTCTCACATCAACGAAACTGATGTACATTTCACAGGAAATATGTACAAACTATAGAAGTTCCGGTTATTAAAGTCGTATTTCAATGTTTTTTTTAATTAAAAATGTTGTACACAAATTGCCTTTCAAATATTGATAAAACAAAATTTAGCGTTCTAGATTAAGATGTGTGGAATTAAATATAGGTGTTTTATACCAAGAGAATCTGGTTTAGAATCCAATTTTAGGCAAAAAAGTTTTTTTCCTATGGGCTTTTTCAGATATCAAAGATGACCGTTTCCATGAATTTCAGATTTTACAAAAAGTAACAGTAGGATATGCAAAATCATTTAATCCACGTAAGGCTTATACAAAATGAAAACATTATTTTTCATTAAAGGTTATATTCGAACAGTGCACCGCCAACCTCGATGCATACCTGGCAACGCCGAAACAAATGAATTAGTAATTTCAATAAGATCTTAATCAATATGAATTTCATGTGCAGCATTCATATTCCTATTTTGCAAATGTTCTTCATTATTTATTTCCTCTTAATACACTATTTGTTTTGAGAGGACCGCCTAGCCGGGTGTCTTGGACGGTGGATTTCGATCTGCCGAGGTAAGCATCACGGACGCAGGCTGGAATTTGGAGGGGTGACCTAAGGCAGGCTCGGGGTCGTGGCTGTGGCAGCCTACCAGAGACCTGGGTCGCGCAACATTTTCCGAATGCGTGTGGTCCCCGATAAATGGTAATGAAAACAGAGCAAAGAAAATCTCTGTAACTCAAGACCATGCTATCATACATAAACTGTACGAGACTTTGCCACCAAGCCACCCGTGTAGTAAATAGGATGGTTTGAAGAAAAGTACTCGAGTAATGAAGGAGGGTGTACAAGGGGCCTAATAAGGCCTAAGTGCTGTGGTGGATAAACAATTCCACTACCCTCTGACATACATACATACATACATACTGTTTGTTTTATGCTACCCCAGGCGTAGATTATCCAGTGGATTAAGATTTGGCGTTCTAGCAGATCTTAATCCATTAAAACCATACTTTAACCATTCTACCACATTTTCTTCATTAAAAAATACAGTTTACTCTAAAGAAACAATATTAGGAATGAATAAATAATCATTACAAAAGTAAAGAAGGGAATATCATGTAATATTTTAAATCCAAAACTATAATATAAAAAAGCTGACTTCAAATTAAATATAAATATTTGTTAGAAGTAAATCTAATCAGAACTGCAGTTAGTGCAAATAAAATAATAACTGTGTTGCATGCGACATCAAATATACAGGGCGTCTATTAAAACATTTCATTATTAGATTCTACGTTGAAAAAAGAATGAGGGTAGTTCAAATAAAAATTGTTTGATAGACGTCTCCTTTATACAACAGAATGTTAAAAAAATTAAACCCACACTAAAAAAATTTCACTCAATTTTACTGAATAAATTATCAATTTCTGTCCACACTTAATTGAGTGAAATTTTCACTCTATTGGTATAAGTACAACTGAGTGAAACTATTGCATCAGAAATAAGTGAGTTTTACTCAAATCCAAGTTACTGCTAGCTATCAATTGAGCGACTTTTGATTCTATTCTGAGCATATAAAACCAATTTGGAGTTGACTTTTTCTCTAATGCGTTTTAAATTTAACTATTATTGAGTCATTTTTACTCAGACTTGGTTTTTAATTAATTAAATATTTTTACACTCAATATTTAGTTAATTAAAAAACAAATCTGAGTAAAAAATGACTAAATAACAATTAAATTTAAATTAAATTAGAAAAAAGTCAACTCTAAATTGGTTTTATATACTCGGAATAGAGTCAAAAGTTGCTCAATTGATAGTTAGCAGTAACTTGGATTTGAGTAAAATTCACTCATTTCTGATGCAATAGTTTCACTCAGTTGTACTCATATTAATAGAGTGAAAATTTCACTCAATAGGATATAAATTGATACATTATTGAGTAAAATTGAGTAAAATTTCAGTGAAATTTTTTTACAGGGAAGGTTAGATGGATTTATCTCGGATGATAAGAAGGCTAATGAATTAAATAGTAATGTGTAAGCACATTAATAGTAATCTGAAAATATGTCTTAAAAATAGCTTAGTTTTGATAAACCTATCGGTGGCAATTGTTCACATTGTTCTCTTTTGTTTCCTTTATCTGTTTCGTCCTTTGTTATTGTACTTGTAAAATCTATTACAATAAACTTCGTAGAAAAGAATTACTACAATAGCAATAACGTTTATAGTACTCTTCTATAAATAAAGTAGTAATGTGTGAAAATCGTAACGGTATTTGTTTAAATCCCGCGTTAAAATATTTGCTTTAAACTGTGTGTTCCAGCCAAAGTAAACTTGGTTACTTTTATGTGTCGACCCATTCAATGAAGATAGCACTGCAAACTTTTTGATCAATTCAATTTCACGAATATAGTAGTTGAACTCTTAACATGATAAAAAAGTTTTGTCGTCTTTACTGATTTCTTAACTTTTTGGTACACATAAATCTGAAACGCTTTACCATTATTTTACACAATGGAGAACGGAAATATTTACTTGAAAGTAGACAGATTTATATCTACTCGCCACATCGGATTAATTTCACTCAATTTTACTCAATAATATATCAATTTCTTTCCACACCCGATTGAGTGAAATTTTTATTCAATTAGTGAGTACAACTGAGTGAAACTATTGTATCAGAAATGAGTGAGATTTACTTAAATTCGAGATTGTGCTAACTATCAATTGAGCGACTTTTGACTCTATTCTGAGCATATAAAACCATTTTAGAGTTGACTTTTTCTCTAATATGATTTAAATTTAATTATTATTGAGACATTTTTTACTCAGGCTTGGTTTTTAATTAAATAAATATTGAGTGCAAAAATAAATCACTCATAAATTGGGATATACGGTGTTGAAATTAATTAGACGCATCGTGTTCTGCAAATGATGAACTTTCAAATTAAGAGAGATATTGTAAAAATAATATCTCAAATATACATTTTTTTTTAGTATATATTAACCCTTGAAGTTAAGATATGAAAATCGGTATTTTGTAACAACTTTTTTGTAATTTATTAAATGGTAAAAGCCATTTTATTTGAAATTAGGTCTACTTATGTGTACAATTTGCTTAATAAATGCTTCTATATTATTAACGTTTGGAGTGGTTCTGCGCCACTTTATATTTTCTTGAGATTTAAATTTAAATATCATTGTCATAAACTATTAAACAGTCATGGTGGTTTCAACACAAGAGATAAATAAATTGCCATAACCTACATTGTACGTTACAAATACGTAATTATAGATAACAATTTAACTATCAGTTTATTGAGCCAAATATTAATCAAGACTTAATATATTGTCTTCAATTATTGTAATTACATAACTGCATTTAAAAATGCAATTTTCACTAGAATAACTAGATAAACCGATACTTCTCCAACTCCAAAGCACACCATACGCTATACTGCCATCCACCACGCCACAGTCACGAGATCACGGTCCATAAAGAGACGGTCGCCGCATAAGTCAATCAGCCAATAAAAAACAAATATGTCACCAAATACCTCAGTTTATCTTCGTTCAACTGTCATCTCTTTCTAACTCATTGCATTTCCCATAAGAAAATAGGAGGCAAATTTAAAATTGTCACTTTTCTTGTACCACGCTCCTTTTAACATAAAATAATAAATTTAATCAGTTATGATTATGGTTAATTAACAGGTATTTTGAGTCTAAAATATTACCTTTATATACAAACTGAACCATTAGAATTTGGAAATAAATGGATGAAATGTGAAATTGTCTTGAATCACGATAGGTCACCATTTTTGGCGTTTGGTTACATAATTAACCTAAAATTTATGTTAATTTTATTACAGATATCTATTAATATCCATAAACTCTAATAAAATGAAGAGGGGAAGTGAATATATAAACAATTTAGACCTATCTTAATATTCTCTTGGCTCCAAAATAAAAACAGTGTACAGTTTATATGTTATTGTATCTGCTTTTGTCTTTACTAAATTTCAAATAACTTACCAAAGTACTTTATAGGGCTGCAACATAATTTATTTTTGTACTTACCAACTACAGTTTTACAGTTGATGTTCCGAATTAAAAAATTCCTAAGTAAACTATACAGTAGTTTTTAGCTTTGAGTTTTTTTCGGCGTTCGTAGTTAAATGGACTATGGAGGAATAAAAAGAAAGGAAGAAGAGGAAAAGTTAATCACACAGAAATTTTGACATAACATTTAATTTTAAGAAAAATTGTCAAGTTTACAAAAATATTAAAATCACATTTCAATAGATACTTAAAATTTCCAATCGCTTTTCTAACAATCACATCAATTTGTTATACAACAATAACATTAAATTTAGTCCTTTTGAAGTGAATACAATCAGTTAAACTAGAAATTTAACATTTAACCTGTTTTCTTTAGGTCTTTTTCTTGATGATAAACTTAATAGCTCTGCTTGAAGATCGCGTTCAAAGTTTGAGTCTTCAAAATGTGTACTACAAATATGTCCAGTTATATGATTAAACAAATCGCGTCTTTTGCACCGTTCCACACATATCTTTCTAAGTTTTTATCCTTAGGAAACACATTTACATAAAGTTTTTAAATTTTCTTGTTTAGCACTGTAAAAATTATTATTGCAAATTGCAACACTACACCTCACATCAATGATAATGCTTTTCCACAATGTCTTAAAATATCGAAAGTCGTCCCGATACATAAAACAGATAATGTCAATGATCCATCGAACTACAGACCTATTTCTGTTGTGCCTGTGCTGGCTAAAATATTCGAGAATATATTGAATGTCCAAATTGTAACTTATTTTCCATCAAATAAACTTTTTAACTGTCATCAAAAGGGTTTCGAAATAACTTATCAACTACTTTGGCCATTGATTATTTAACATCAATTATAAATGTTGGTTTTGAGGATGGTGAGTTTGTTGTTTCCCAATTTCTAGACTTAACAAAGGCATTCGACTGTGTGTCGCATAATATCCTTATAAATAAATTATATTTTTATGGTTTCTCAGGAGAAAGTACAAAATTAGTGGAATCCTATTTAAATGATAGAGTTCAATATGTTCAATAGAACGGTGTTAAGTCTGGTTTAAAGAATATTATTCATGGTGTGCCCCAGGGCTCAGTATTGGGCCCTCTGCTATTTTTAATTTACATAAACGACTTTCCAATTTTTTTAGATGGAAATATTAATAGTGTGTTATTTGCTGACGATACTAATATAACTTATCGAAATAAAGACTTAGTTTTATCAACAGAGAAATCACCTCAAATTCAGTCAAGGGCAAGTGATTGGTTTGCTTCTAATAACTTGAGTTTGAACAAGTCGAAAACGGTGACTATCGTTTTTACCCTACGAAGTGGAGAACATTTAAATAATCCAGATTTTGTTAAATTCTTAGGAATATACCTAGACTCTAAATTGTTATGGGACCAACATGTCAATTATATTTGTTCCAAAATATTAAAGCATCTATATTTGCTCCGTACTCTTTCATATAAAGTATCCAGAAATATTTTAATAACAGTATATCATAGTCGCATTCACTCTGTTTAGTCTTATGCAATCCTTGTTTGGGATCACGCCCCCTCGAACCGGCAAGTGTTTTCATAACAGAGAAAGGCTATCAGGGTGATATCGGGCTTAAACTATAGAGATGACTGCAGAGATCAGTTTATTGAATTGAATATACTCACATTCCCATGGACTTATATATTCCACTGTATTATGTATGTTAAAAACAATATGAGTCATTTAGCTGTAATCATGAAATTCACACTTATAATACCCGCAATAGGAACTACCTCTCAAATAAACATCGAAGACTAACTAGAACACGAAATGGTACAGGATATTGTGGTTTAAAATTCTTTAATGCTCTCCCTGATTATGTAAGGATTTTAAATATAAATACTTTAAAAAAAAAGAATTAAGAATTATTTATTGAGAAACGCTTTTTATGATTTTAATCAGTTTTTATCAAGTGACTTACACAATATTTAATTTGTTAGTTTTAACTATTTCTTTGTTCTTATCATGTGTACCTATCTACATGTATTGTTTTGTATGTTTGTAGTATTTTTAATAATATTGTTAATCTGTAACTTTTTTATATTGATTTTACCTATCTTTGTTTATTTTTTATATAGTAAGTGATCCCAGCGTACTAAGTTATGTTCTTTTCCTTTCTTTTGACGTGTGTAAACACTGGTGTGTATCGACATGAATTGAAATAAATAAATAAATAATATTGAGTGAAATTTACCTACTCAATAATTTCATTGAATGGAACCTTTATTGCTTTCACTCACACCGATTTTTTTTTTACAGTGTACTGTATAACGCAAATGAAATGCTCGCCAAGTTTTTTGAAAATTTTTAGCTTTGTATCATGGCACTTTAAAGCATTCTTTTTTTTAACCGATGATCGTAAAACTTTATTTAATTTTTTCAGTGTCTTCCAGTTGTATAGGGAGCTCAGAATATTTCCTTTCTCGCCCATTAATTAAACATATCACAACTCAATTTTAGGTGCTTACACTGAGAGAAACATTAGTTTGCATTAATTTATTCTCGTTTGTCATAAACTAATCCTAGGTTTGAATACAGTCTAGGATATGTAGCATTAATGATAACTTCAAGGTCATATCTATCAATCCCAACAAAAGCATTTGCTTTCTGGAAATTGTTCGAAGTGTTGCCGAATTTATTTATCAACCTAAAAACGCACTTTTTTCTATACCCTTTTTCTCTACTGGTTTGAAGATTAATGATTTTCAAAAATTTTAAAAATGGGGTAAAAATAAAGCACTACCTCTTACGCAACAGTTGAATAATACTACATAAATTAGGATTCAGTAAGTTTAAATTTATAGTATGAATAAGATGTCTCTAGAGAATTTTAAGGTATCGCAAGAAACGTGGTGTCTACCATATCCTTTTATTTTCGCTACAAAGATTGTACATTGTAAACAAAATTTCACTCAAATTCACTCAGTTTTACTCAATAATGTATCAGTAACCGGAATAACAGACACTTGTCCGGCATTATACGCCATACACAACGCCACAAGATGGCCTAATAGGAACGATGGGAATAGACAAAGACAACGCACGACAACCATAGATTGGGATGGGCTCACTCAATAATGAGGACATTTACTCCAATTTAGCTTCAAGTGCACCAAATACGAGTTTATCTGTAGAGTTTATTTAACGGGTACCTATATTTATATGAAAGTTTTGTTTTAGTTGAAATATTATCACAAATGAGTAAAATTATCAAAAAGCTCAATATTGCTTTCGCGCACAGCGATTTTTTTACAGTGTACAAACCGGTACAGTCTGTACAATAACTGTGGATATATAATTCAAAGAAAAGAATAAGCCAATAAAGTTCTGTTATCGGAATTACTGTAACAATTTACCGCGTCAGATGCATGCTTTGAAATTTTCCGCCAATGTTTTGCTACCTCGGGTATCGAATGCGGTTAATTCCAAGAAA
This sequence comes from Anoplophora glabripennis, assembly GCF_000390285.2. Classification (NCBI taxonomy): domain Eukaryota; kingdom Metazoa; phylum Arthropoda; class Insecta; order Coleoptera; family Cerambycidae; genus Anoplophora; species Anoplophora glabripennis. The sequence continues at coordinate 427,724 of NW_019416403.1, read as the reverse complement.
GTGACGCAGGGCTCTTCTTGGCATTATATCTCAACAAATATCGTACGGATTGTATTTTGATGCTTCCTGGAAATATCCAGAGACAACCCGTGTAATTAGTAGAATCCAAAACTAAAACAGCGTATGAACGTCATTCGTGGTAAAAGTTCCTCGAGGAAATAATGACTGCAGCTTCCAATAATTCCGATGCACTCTTTCAGCCAGTCATCCTCTATATTAAAACGATATAATTTCTCTTATTGTTAGAATGGTGACTTCCAAGTTTGTCGCATCTGTTTACTACAAATTGAAAAGCTTTTGTATCGGTGTTGCTTTCCTTTTTTCCATTGTTATGTATTTCTGGGAGTTTTTATCGTATATCTGGAGTTGGGAGTAATATCCAAGAACTGCACTAACCAATACAGATCGATAATGTTGCTCCTTTGAAAGAATTATGTTGAGAAATTTGACATATGCAGTGAATTAAAAGCCCAATCTGTCATTTTATAAGCAATACATCAACATTTTCAAATGAAATGTAGCTTCCTCCCATGAAAATAAGACGAAAAATGTATATAATTATGGATCCGCCAATGCTTCCTTATTGAGATACAGGGTGTTAAATATTTCGAATAAGTTTGTTTCTCGGAACTGCATATACAGGGTTCATCAGTAAGTGGCCTATTAAACGTTTCGGAGGAACCAAACCCTGAAATTTTGTTTACGAGGGTTACCAGATATGTTCTCTTCAATGAAAATAATGCCATCAACGTAGCACTCCCGCTTTGGTTCCTCTAAAACGTTTAACAGGCCACTTACCGTGAACAACCCTTATACCAGATATACCAGAAGTAGGTGTTTTGCCCCCACCAGTGGCGTAGAAACAGAGAATTTATTTAATTTAGTTTTAATCTTTTATTTCTATTAATTTTTAAGTACCTAATTAGCCATTTTCGAGTTACTCTCACTTAAATGATCACTTTCCCGGAGACATAAAATGTTAAATCTGCAGCTGTAAATAAATAACAAGCCAGTAGAAATATTTTTAACAGTTTCTATAAGTTTAATTATAGATAGAATGATTAACTTATTAATTATTATTTCTGTATCAGGTCCGAGTAACAATTTCATTTATTTTCTCTCAATATTTAATGCAATCTATCTCGGTAAGAAAACATTTACGGAGCCATGTTTATCATCTAATTTTTATGACAGGAATACACTATTTATTATGGGAAGAGATTGATTCTTCTCTGGGTAAATATCTATCTTAACAAACGTAAAATAGCAAATCAGGTTCAAAATGTATTTTACTTAATGTCTATTTCGTAATAAAATAAAATATTTGAATGCTAATAACTTAAATTTAATGGAGCTTTAAAGCATTGTCACAAGCATATATTACTGTGGCAATTAACAAACTGCTTTAAAATGTGATTATAAAATTTGCACTTACAATTAGTACAAATGTTTGCGTATTTTCTTTAATCATTTAGGCTCAAATTCATAGATCTCACTAAAGTTCTACTCACACTTATCTCATACTAAACCCTAATCGTTTTCATAGACAATTCTACTTCTCTTAAATAGTACTCAAATTGCCCTCACAAATGATTGCTAGGTTAGTGACATATTAGTGGTGTCTGACGTGTGCTCATACGTTCCTAATTTATTAATTTTGTGATTTCATAATATTCTAGCAGTATATTTTACAAATAATTAAGTCCAGGTATTCAATAAAGGATATTCTGTACGTGAACGCTATTAAACCTAATTATTTTTTAGAAATTAGTTCTGTTACGTACACCATAAACTATTGCTTGCCACTCCTTCTACTCTGTATGAAGTACTTAGTAGGAAAAATGAACTAAATATGATTATTATTACTTGGGTTATCATGGTTTATAAGAGCATCGTTTTTACTTGGATAACACAGCCATACAAAAAAAGAAAAGTTGTCTGTACTTTTCATGCGACATATGTTATCTGTAGTATTTTTGCCTCCTGATCACGAATCCGGTGTCAGAATTGAGCTATCACATCACATGAATTTCCTAACCTTAAAAAACAGGTAAAAAATAGCAAAAATTCATGAAAAAGTGCTAGGAAAAATACAATTTTTTTTCTATTTTCAAATGTTCATTTATATAGATAAGATCCCACCCAACGTGAATCCGCGGTCAGAATTAATGGTTCTTTTTCTAACCTCAAAAAAAACGAGTCAATTAAGGTCAGATATAACAAATTTTCAAACAATAACAGATTCGCGCAAAATCTGGTATACCGGGATTTTCTGGGTCGCTGATCACGGATCCGAGGTCAATTTTGCAAAATTCAAAATGGCGGATCCAAGATAGCCGACCAAATTTTCAAAAAATAACAGAATCGAAGCAAATTTGTTATACGGAGGTTTTTGGGGTTACTGATTACGTATTCGAGGTCAGAATTATTGCGAAATTCATTTTGTAATATTTTACTTTATAACCCGAGTACCTAATCATGTGATAACTTACTTGTTTTCGGATATATCTTGTTCTTTTTTCTGTAAAAGATTCACGGGTTGAATTTTGTAAATCTGATCTCGGTTTCGTGATCAGTGATCAGACCTCGAAAACACCCGTATACCAAATTTGATGCGAATAAGGTGTATTAATTTAAGCCTAGAAACCTAACTCCTTATATTTTTAATATCAAATTTTAATTCTAAAGTAGTTTTCATTTTCAGAGAGGTGAAGGGATTACCATCGATATTGGTGCCGGAAATGTCACCTACATACCTATTGGAGGTAAGATATTATGTACATTTATTTTCTTCACTGTTTATAGCAATTGCCGTGTTCATTTACTCAACTTATTCCAATTGTGTTTTGGGCTTTCAATGGTAACATTATATTAGTAACGAAACTTTCCATTACACTGTAAAAAAATTTCACTCAAATTTCACTCAATTTTGAATGAAATTGAGTGAAATTTTCACTCTATTAATATGAGTACAACTGAGTGAAACTATTGCATCAGAAATGAGTGAGTTTTACACAAATCCGAGTTAATTACTGCTAAATATCAATTGAGTGACTTTTGACTCTTATCTGAGTATATAAAACTAATTTAGAGTTAACTTTTTCTCTAATATGATTTAAATTTAACTATTATTGAGGCATTTGTTACTCAGACTTGGTTTTTAATTAACTAAATATTGAGTGCAAAAATAAATCACTCATAAGTGATTAATTAGGATATACAGTGTTCCACAAATAACATCCACTTCTTATTTGTGGAAGGGCGAAATGGGCGGTGACTATTAGACGCCTTCATTATAGCCATCTTTCTCTATCGCACGGATTTCTATGACTTACTTTATCGCTCTCACGTAACGGCCGATGAACTATGGGGTCTTTCCGACCCTGTATGTCTGACAGCTTTCTTTCATGTTAGCTTTCCGATTAGACATGATATTACAATATTCTATATATGCAAACAAGAAAGTGCGCAACGATACTTTCAAAGTAGATGCTTCTGTGGAAATTCGTAAAAATGCGACTAAATTCTTACGCAAATAGATAAAAACAAAGTATTTGAAATTTTTACTTTATTTAGAAAGGCTTGGAATTATAAACCAATTATTTCTTATACATTTTAATAACTGAAAAAAAAAATAAAAAACAAAGGTCTTTTGCCATCAATAGGATGTGGATAAACAATATTTATTTATATTTTTTGTCTACTGAAAGATTGAATGTTTTCGTAGAATATCGATACCTTTCCTTAGAAGTGCAATTTAATTTTAATGTATTGAAATTATTGTGGTCTTTATCTTTATCCTCAATGAGATCTATATCATTTAACGAATGTTTATTTTCAAAAATATTTAAAGTGCTACAAACATTCTTTATTATTTTTTCCTATATTCTTTAAAATTAACTCTCGGTTCACTGTAAAGTGTTTTTATTATTTTTATTTATTATTTTCGTCTACAAAACTTCATATTCCAATGATGTTATGGTCCATTCTCCAACGAAACGACTTCAATTGACGACGTTACAGAGAATTGCAGCTATGGGGCACTGCCTTTGAGTACAGATGATGATATTTCCGAAAAACCAGTTTTACCAAGCTTAAAACTTTCAGCTCACAATAATCATTACCTCAAATATCTTGTTTTTAGTTTAGACATTTTATTAGGTCAAACATAATATATTTTTTAAATTTGAACCCATCTTGAGACAGTTAATAAAGTACAAATCTATAATAGTATCAAACCTTTTGTAACTAAACTGAACATTGCAGAAGCTGAAACAGAAGCAATAGATATAATTACAAAATTAAATTACTTATTTTCTTCTACAGTTTTTAATTTAATCTAAGTTTGACACACATTAAAATTATGACTGGAACGTGTACTTATTGCTAGCTGTTTTCACATTTATTTCTTATTGCTGCTTATCGAATGATATGATCGTTTAGAATTTATGATTCAAAAATAGTAAGTGACAACAATTTTATTGCCTATTCAAATCATTTTAAATGACTCATGGGCCATAAAATTAAAATTAGCATTCCTCACAGTTACATTAAAATTTGTCTTTCATAAAATATGACATAATATTTAACTAATCAATATTTTTATTTGTAAAATAACCTAAATAAAATGATAAATTTTGTTATCTTGTCTTTATTATTTATGGAGGTCAACATCTTATTCCGACGCTGCTTCAAGGGTGACGAATCATTTAAACCCATTGTGACCTTGATCTTGACCTCAAGGCCAAAGTTGTGATCACATCCGGATGTAAAATTTTCTGCTGAATCCATCCAAGGTTAAAAATAGGGAGTCCCATTTAAAATTTCGAAGTTGACCTTTAATTGACCTTCAAGGTGAGGTCAAGGTCAAATCCTAGGTAAGCATCTAGTTTCCCCCAGTGAACTGAACAACTCTTACTTTAGGCCATTTTTCGATTGCTGGCTTCTCTAACGAGATATTTACGTGTATCACCCGGTATATCGTAGTAAATGCTGACTTTTTAATACAGAGAAGGCAACAAGTATACACCTTTTACAGAAAATAAAGTGAAGTTTCATAAAATATTTCTGTTTTCTCAAAATCTCCACCGACAAAAAATAAATATTTAGATTATTTTTTGGTAAAAAAATAGAAATGTCAAAATAAAAAAAAATTGAATAGGTACCTATAAGTTATTCAGGAAACAAAATTTTACTAAAGTAACTTGATCTAAATCAGTTTATTTTTTTTCGACTCATTTTTGAATGAAGCAAACTTGAAGCAAAAATTTCCTAAAAATTTGTCACTCATGAGAATGAATATTTGTATATTTATGAGTAAAAAGCTGTATAAATGTGGAAAAAAAAGATCTGCAATAAAAATGTAATAAAATTGCTATTTAAACAATAGGAAATAGAGGCCTTCTCAAAATTAGACCGCTGTTGGCTTGAGTGAGCACGTGGTGCGTCAATAATTATTAATAACATAAAAAAATTGCAAATGACGTAACTTTACTGCTGAACATCATGATACCAAGTACGAAGTAATAAAATATGCTAGTTACAAGAAACATAAAATCTACCGGCGGGACGTAAAGAAAATTTTACGATCAATAAACAATAAACATCAAATGCATTGCTAATTCTTCGGATTTAAATTTGCATGACTTTTTAATTGTTTCTCCTATTACAGGTCTCTTTATGTAGACTATAAAATTAGTATTTCTGCAATCCGTCCATAAAATAAACTTAACTGTTTCTCAAAATGTATTAGAAATTGAACATATGTAAACAAAATGTATGTAGAATGTAGATAAAAAAATACAGGTTTTTAACCATTTCGTAAAACTATTTTTTTAACTTTGTTTTACTGCTGCTTCATCAGTTCCTAATGACTTGGTTAAAGAAGATTTGATATTCCTTATTTATGTATTTTAATGTTTAAAAGGAATTATGTTGAAAACCTACCATGCAAAATTCAGTATTTAAACAAATATGTCGAAAAAACATGTCATTTTAATTCGTATAAATCAACGACAAATATGCGAATATTTCACTTTTACTGTTATATGAAATTGTTTTTCTAAATATTACATTAAAATATAAATAAATAGTTACTGAAACTTCGATCCTCACCATGCCAAAAGTAGAGGACAAAGTACTTTCATTAATTTAAGATCAAATGATCTGTTGCTATGCCATACTTGAAATACCTAATTTTTTTCTAGACACCAATTTATAAGTAAAATGTTTCTAATAAAAATCTTGCAAAGTAGCATCCATGGAGTGGTGAATCAAGTGAAGGTATGTGCACTTATTACAATTCATATTGAAAAGGGTCTTTTTAATGCGTAATTTTTAATTAATTAATTTAATTAATTTATTTAATGTATTACGAAATGTGCTATTTCTTGTTTATAAAACGCCGGCCTTAACTAAAATTCAACTGAAAACCCTATGAAATTGTGAATAGTCGCATTAACGAAACGAATAATTCTAAGACTTGCAAAAAATTAGAAGTAAGTAGCTGATAAAAATGTAATACCATAATAATAAAAATTGTATGGGAATAGTCACAATCATAGAGTCACAATCAAGTAAAAGGCAGACAAAAAGATAAAACAGAAAGAATCCAGAAAAAGAAATAAAAACACAATAAAAAGCATAAAAACAAAGGTATAAAGAAATATAAAACAATATATTTAGATAACGACTAGAAAGCCTTATCAACTAAATACTTTTTTAATGAACTGATTTTGTGACTTTATGCGCTTATAGAGCCTATTAAATATTTTCCACCCATTCTACAGGGTGTTAGCAGTTTGACTGCCTTAATTTTAACAAACGATATAATACATTAAAATAAAAAAAATCTTATACGACATGGGTCCTAAACTCAACCATTTCCGAAAAAAACTTCTACAAATGTACAAAAGTTCGATTAATTAAGCAATATTGACGTAACTGCGTGCATAGAATACCATAGAATACAATGTTTATCACTTTTTTGAACTTCTTTATGCTTAATTCTAAAAAATTATTAGCGTTCTAATAAATTTAAAATTCGATAAAATTCATATCGAGAAATGTGACAACGACGCGGCGGATAACACGAGGTACTAAGCTGTCCAGCAATACGCAATTCAGTTGGTATTTGGAATTGGACCGTGTCTGAGTGTTTTTTGTGTACCATTATTACCTTTTCTTGAGGTGTTTTCCAGCGAGTGCGTGAAAATTGGATACGAAGGTGTCATGGTATGCATCAGATGTGTAGCGTTAGGTTAAGCGCTGTTGTCACGTTGTGATGAAACTCCCCAATATTAATAATCGATGTATTTTGAAAACTGTTAATCTTACGCCCCTGTAATATACAACTTTCTTGTTCATTTATGATTAGTCTATCTCATGCTGAAGTAATGGCAATCAAACTTCTTACACCCTGTATTTAGAGAAATCCTTAGTCAGAATCAACTTTGCAAGGAGCAGATAATATCGACGCTTTTGTCGTGTATTGTGAGTGTGGATATCCTCATTTACATTAAACATGGTTGAATTGCTTAAAACAGTTATAAATCTAATAAATTTATAAAGAGGTCAATGTGAACACACTATATTTTTTAAAATATGGCTCTTTTAGATTTATGTTAGCAATACATCAGCTAATACGTTTTTGTGCAATAAAAACTTTCTAACTATGTGTGAAGTTGCCCAAAAGCATATATATCATTCTTAGTAATCGTTCTGCCTTTGCGTAATAAATATTTATTAATTGATTATGTTTAAGTACGAATCGTAAGTTTACGAAAATAGCCTCAGTCCATGCAAATTAGAAGTCAGTTTTTCACAATGAACAAACCAATTTAAATTTCTATCTAAGTGAAAACTAAGTCGCACACTGTCTTCTGAATTGTAGGAAAGTATTTTTTTACACCCTGTATTAGATATTATGAGTTTTAAGTTAGCAACAAAGCTCATATTCACCCCAGCGAGGGTTATTTTCGTTACCAATACCAATCGGGCAACATTTTTTAAGGCTCTTTAGTAGTTTAGTAGCTAAGTCGTATAACTCGTGAGTTTTCCTACTGGACATTCATATCTAATATTAATAGTCTCATACTGAGATAATTAGGAGTTTTATCACTGATCAAATTGAATATTGTTGTATGGTCTTGAAAATAAATTGTTAGTATTGTGCTACAAATTTACGTTATCAATCAGGTCACAAATTAAAATGCATAATCTGTTAAAGAAATAATTAAGTGGTCTTTGTATAAATTACTAAAGTCGTATTTCAAGGATGTAGTACTTAGAATGTCATTTGGACAACAATTAGAATTGTTGTAAAATAAATTATTTTGTATTAGTAACTATTTTTGAACTGGTATTATGAATCAAGATGCTGATCCGCACAATTAATTGGCCAGTTACTACTGTATTTAATGGCATTTGATGCGAATAAGTTATACATATACAGGGTGCGGCATTAGTGCGTCGCAGTACGATATCTCCGTTATTATAGAATATATCAAAAAACGTTAATTATTATAAAACCTTAAAACTACACATTTTAAAATTATTTTCGTATATACAGTGTTATGTTTTACCAAGGTAAACCAAACATTCTATTTTTTAAATGGGACACCCTATATATTATTTCAATTTTATATTAAGTTCATCTCTTTTATGCTTCTAATATAGGGTTTAATTACATATGTTATACAGGATATTTCAAAAGTTATGGTCAATTGTATACGAGAATCATTCCCATTTCAGCGTCCTGTATACCCTATACCCAATAATTTTTTACAGGCATAACTTTTTGATATTGATACAGTTTTACAAGAAAGTGCTATTTGTGTATTATTGCAGTTAAATATAGGGCGAGCCAAAACTCGAGCACATAATTTTCTCAATTTTTTTAAATGAATCACCCTGTATTTTATTTTAAAAACTGAAAATACACTATGTTCTTTCATTTTTATAAAGCATTCCCTACAGCTAAAATCTTTAATTTCTGAGGTATTTACCATTTAATAACAAAAATAAAGTTTTTAAAAAATTCACGTTATAACAATCTAGAATTAGTCAACAAAGTATCATACAGCTTCAAAGTCATATTTTCTGCTACATGTTTGTAAGTGTGAACAAGTAAAAATTCAATTTTTTTCAAAATTGAGAACTAGATCACCATAAAATTAAAAAAAAATTAACAATATTATTTAGTTCATCAGAACTTTTATCTTTTATAATATAATTTTTTTCAGAATTAATGATATATCATCAACATAAGCGATACAATGTGAATTAATTTGATTTATGCATCGAATAAACAAAATAGGGCCCAAACTAGAACCTTGTGGTATCCCTTGGCTAGTATTAGGTTTGTTTCTGCCGCAGTTGGGGACTGAGGACTGATGTTTGACCAATTGATTCGTGACCTTAGATACGCTGAACGTATGTGATAACTTAAGTGGTTTAGTATATCTGACAGTTTGAAAATAGTTTGAGAGTGCTGCAGAAACAAACCTATTTAAACTGTCCTAAAATTTAGATTTCGAAATATGTGAAGACCATATGTTCAATACTTTAATCTGATTACTTGAATCAGATATTGGGCTGTAGAAGTGTATTCAATGCATCGACTTTAAATTAAAAAAAAAGAGTCAGTAAAAGGCAAGTCATTATTTAATAGTGTGCTGAATCTTATTCTTATTGAAGTGAAAAAGTGCTCATGGGGGGTGAAAAAATTGTGTTAAAAACTTCAAAATACCAAATCAAAACCTTTATAGGATAAATTGAGATTCAGTATAAATACTGTTTAAAAAAATGACAATATTAAAACATATATTTTTATTATCTTTGGCGAAAGCTTTTGCAGTCACAAATTCTCAAAAATATATGTATGATTCAAAGCAATAGTCAATATGTTACTGATTTTTAAATTTGAAGGATGAGAACAAAATACAGTATCCATATTCTCTATTTCAATATTACAAAATATTTGAAATTTTATCGTTTTACGTTTCAGCCTACAACAAACTAACTAGATACCTACGTATTTCCTACATAAACATTTTATGCTGGTAAGAGGCTACTATCTATACCACTAGTGTGCCATTTTCTTCCTTTATTTCAGTGGAATGCGATATTGAAAGACTCTCTTGTGACATTGGGAAAATACTACTTCCAATAAACGTGTCCCAACAGGCGCCATGGGAATTATTACTACCTGTTTAAGAATATTTATTTTGGTAAAAAGTATTATGTTATATTTCGCTTATTTTTCTAGAAGACCGTTGGGCTTGTCTATTTTTATTTTATTAAAATGATTATTAAGTGTAATTTTTATTTAATTTGTACTACAATCTCAATACTACCCAATTGAAGTTAACTGTCTGTTAACTATTCTATATTAAGTTAGTATTGATGTTGAATCAGTAAATTGCAGAAAATTATGAATGATGTGAATAAAAAATTATATAAAACGGACAGGTTCAAGATTCAAGATCAAGAAAATAATTGGGATAATTCGAATAAATGAAAAGAACACTACATACCCATATTTGCTTTGAGCTAATAATTGTTCCTGTATTTCCAGTTACACAAAGATTTTTTAATGTATCTACTCGTATCAATTAACACTAAATACCAAAAATATGTTGCTAATTCTACTGTCAGTTGAAAGGAAATAAGATAATAAGGTTGCTGCTCAAAACAGAAGGGAAAATGTATTTGATGGAGTGCATCAATAAAATCTGCTTACTTCAGAACATCTTCTTTGCGTTAGAGAAGCAAATGCTGTTTCGACCAACATTCTACAATGAATATAAGAATTAAGGAATTTGGAACCTAAAACTTGAAATCAACACGAGTAACAACCAGGATCGGAATGTCAGGGCAATTACTTCAAAATCTTTCTAGAACTTAATCAGTATCATAGTTTCTTCTGAACAATATAACTATAAGTCTCTCAAAACATCAAGAAGACTAAACCAATGACCTGGCAACCATTTCCATTTAGGGATCATGTGACGATTCCTACACAAATATATTTAATTTGATAAATCCTAAGAATATAAAACAGCAAAGTGTATATCTTTATTTCAGATTTTTTGCATTCATATATCGAAATGTAGTTTAGCGCCTACTTAATTTTAATTCCAAATAGACACAGTTCAGTAAATACTCAAATAATCACATTCAAAATTGGAGAAATTTCACCTTCTTTAAAACTTATTGATGAGAACAAAAGTATTCTCAATAAATTACCAGATTAGGACTGGAGCTCATTCTCTGTCTGAATGTCGAACGGTCGAATGTCTGAGAAAAAGTTGTTCGAACTATGGGATTCAATTCACTTGTGAACCATAAAGTGTTAAGTGCACAATGTCGTGAAATTGTACGCAATACCTATGTTTAAATTTATGAAAGAAGAGGCACTAAATGGCGATATAACGAGCGTTCAAATAAAAACGTGGTCGAAGTTGGCTCTGACACATTGGACGTAGGGAGTAGCTTATAGCGACCAACTTAACCTCATTTCTCAACGAGCTGTATAGCAGCTGTCAGTTTCAATAACGTTAATGACTATATAACTTTATTTTAAAGAATAATCGTGATAACAATAACAAACAATTAAAGGAGCTGCGGAAAGTGTCCCCCTCCTTGTTATAACAATAAATTAAAGCAGCTGCTGAAAGTGTCCCCCTCCTTGTTCCAAGCACTTTTCACACCTGTTCCTCAAAGAATTAAAGACATTTTCTAAGATGCTCGGGGTATTGTTAATTTCACGAATCTTGTCTATAAGTCGAGCCTGCAGATGGTTTAAATCAGGAATAGGCAGTTCAAAAATAGTGTTTTTAAGGTAAGGCCACAAAAAGAAATCACACGGCGTAATATCACATGACCTCGGTGGAAATTCATGTTCAGCATTGAGACTTATTAGTCGATTTTGGAAAACTTCCCTCAACATATTCATCGTCTCGCCTGCCGTATGTGCCCTTGCGCCATCTTGTTGAAAGTAAAAGTTTGTAATTTCGTTTTCTTCCAGCTGGTTAACAAAAGGAGCGATAATTTCTTCTCTATACCTTTGCGCAGTAAGAGTACCATTAAAAAAAATAGGTCCATAAATCCTCCTTCGATTGAGAGCACACCAAACTCCAATTTTTTGAGCGTGTAGAGGGCCCTCGACAAAAAAGTTATCTGGTTTTTCAGAAGACCACATTCTCATATTCTGTGAGTTTACGTAACCACTTAAATGAAACCAGGCTTCATCAGAAAAAAAGGTGATATTATGAAGTTCACCGTAGTTGTTTAAAAACCATTCACAAAATACAGCCCGTCGCGGAAAATCAACTTCATGAAGTTCTTGCTGACAAGTTAAACGATAGGAGAACAAACGCAAATCTTTTTTTAACACTGTGTGGCAGGTACCGACTGATACTCCCACCATTTGTGATAAAACACGTACAGAAGTTCTTGGCGCATTTTCCATTATTTGTTGGACATTTTCTTTTAATTCTTCAGTCCGCTTTTTAGGTCGGCCGCTTCCTTCTTTTCTTGTTACACTGCCCGTTTCACGAAAAACATTAACACAACGCTGAACTGCACTTTGAAAAATTTTGTACTCAACAACGCCGGGAAATTGATTTTGAAATTCTATGAAACATTCCTCAATAGAATACTTCCATATTCCATCAATCTTGCGTCCATTTCTAAAGTAGGACTCTATGATAAACACTTTTTGTTCTTGAGAAAACACCATTTTAAACGCTTTTTAAAACGAAAATATTCAAATTGATAGCGGCGATATAGCGCTTTGACAGATGACGTTTAAGTTCATTTGCTATACGCTACGCCCTACGTCCAAATTTTCAGAACCAACTTGACCACGTTTTTATTTGTACGCTCGATATTAATTTCTTTAGGAAAAGTGCAAGAAGGGGTTGTAATGGCAGCTGGTGTGAAAACAGTTAAAAATATCGTGAAGTTAGAGAGAATTATTGCAAATGGTGAAACCTCATCGTTCCATTCTCAGCATAATGACTATAAAAAATCGCCACAAGCTTGGATGACTTTGATCGTGGAACTATTAAAAATGGTATATCAAAGAAAAAACTATAGCTTTTGTATACCTAAGATTGTAGTGGTGGAAAACAAAAACCAACCGACGACTATTAATGGACCGTCATAACATCCAAAACTTGATGGAGGATCTATCGGTTGCTTATATGGATGACACATTCATTATTCGCACTTTCATGAAAATTCTTAGATGGGAAAATTATTTTATATCAAATGCGGAACCAATTTTCAAAACTTAGTCAAAAACTAAGGGACTATCATGATCACATTAACTCTCAAAATTATAAAAAATGGTTACAAACGGAACATGCCATATAGTTTTTCCTAGAAATAGCATGAGGAATTAAAATTAAAGTCAATGTCCAATACAATCAGTGCCGTAATGAACTGCGCATCTCGTGGCAATATATCCAGAAGAACTATGTTTCACATCCAATCTTTCAAGAATCGTATGAAAGTTTAACTCAACATCGCTATTTCATATTTCTGGTGAATCTATTGTAAGGGTTTAATATTTAATATGTTTAAGAGATTTTGGTCATTCTGAAGTCGCAATTCTTGTAATTCTTTAGTTCGTAATCCATAAAAAACGTCCGTTACAAAATATCCTGTTTTCTTACCATTAACAAGACATCCCGTCTTTCCTACAATTGATTTTACTTCTTTCCTTCTTCCGTATTACATCAGCTATCGTATCCCATTGAACAATATACCGTTACTTGAAAAATCAATACATTGTACGTAATATCTGATACCTATTCATGTCAAATGTCTCCGCTTCCAACTAAACAATCGCTCGTTTCAGCTCTGTAGCATGAAAACGCTTCCTTCGTCTTTTATCAAGGATGTTCTTTTGTTAGTTTTCAATCTTGATCGTTTCCGCATTACGGTAAAGCATTATCGATATTACTTATTCCTTGTTAAACGATGGGTTTTTTTATAGACCTAAAAAACACGCAACCAAAAAATTATAATAATAATTATCTTTATTACGTACCTTTATAATTATATCTCTCTGCCACTGATTTAGTTTAAAGTGTTGACAGCTATCAACCATCATTAGAGTGCTAAAAGGGTATATCAACTAAGATAAAAAGTTGTGGTTTTCGCGAATATTGACCATTTTTTTAAAAGAAGTCTTTCAGGTTGCAGCCGATTCTTGGAATGATCTTTAATTATTGCCAAAACATTAAAATGTTGATTAGAAGAAACGACTACTAACGAACGAATACTAACTTAGATCTACTGAACATATTTGGTTGATATTTCTACGGATATAACTGAAAAGTCATACACCTGAATACCATTCCCAATGCAATTTTGGATTCAACTCCATTGTTATCATTATTATTGTAAAAATATCTCAAGAAGTCATAATGGAGGTATTTACCAAACTTTGATGATGGATGTTCTGCTTTGCTTCCGCTGGACAATGTTTTCAGACTTAATGGAAATGTATTGTTTATTTCAAATAGCAAAAAAGCAGTTGAGGAAACAGTTTATATCAGTCATAAACAGCCTTAAAAGGGAAGACTGTATGCCTCTAACAATAAGCTTTGAAATACGCAAATTTCTGTACTGACATTAATTCTTAAAGAAATTTTACTGTATACACCAATATTGTCTTTCAAGTCAAGTATTTGTGTCAACCTTTTAAGTACTTTCTTTTGGTCTTACAAAGCATTACTATCATCTCGAGAAAACGTTTCTTGCTACATATAAACAAGAAATAATGAAGAAAGTATAAACTTAAAGTCATCATATTGCTTTAAAACTTCTTTCAAGGAAAACGGAAACCTATAGGTATAATACTTTTGGAATGATGCCGTAAATATTTGTCCCAGCAAAGAATTTTTATATACAGTAATAAAACTTGTAATTATAATTTTACTGACAAAGTAAAAAAACTGAAGAAGAAAACAGAAATAAAGCAAAGCACAAACAAAGCACTGCTCTGACTGTACAGGTCTGTATTATGAAAATAAAAAATTTAATTGCAGGTAAAAGTGGCGTTGTCTGACAAAAGTCTAATGAAATCTTGTATAGCATAGATGATTTGCACATGAAGGAGATACAAGTGTCAAATTTCAGACACATGTTTTTTATCTGCAAAGAGGCAAATATTTATATAAAGAATAAAACAAAATGCATTACTTAATAATCGTCGCTATAATAAACTTACATTATTTACCAAATTCTAAATAATATACTAAATTCCTCAACGTTTCAATTATATTTTTATCGATACGTGTGGAACGTACAATAGAGTGAAAGCGATTTTATTACGCATAAGTATATACAAAAATACTATAAATCATAAATTTATCTTAATAGTTTCAAATAACAAGAAAATTAAGCCATTGTATTTGAATTTGCTTAATTTATTGCTTTGGCAAGTACGTTTGTTTTAGTCCACCTACGAATTAAATTTTTAAATTGTTTATGCCGACTGTTATTGGTTTATGGCCATATTTTATGAGTATTTTGCAATAAAATCTGTTTACTGGCAATTTTTTTACCAGCAAATCGATAACGAGAAACCATTTTTACCTAGATATTTGATTAAATTTTAGTAAATTTCAGAAATATTGACAAGACACAGAATATTCGATTATTTACGCCTTTTTTGTTATTTATTTTTCTCTTGTTTTTTTATTAAGTACGAGATCTGTCGTGTTGATATTTATTTAAACGTATGGGGAATGGATTTAAATTGAAATCTGAAACAGATGTCTCGATATGTTTACCTCAATGAAATTTTGCCGACTTCCGGCTCTTTACAATTCCAGCGGAAGTACTTGTCAACTTCCTTGTTTTAAGTGGGACGCACTATTTACTTTTGCAATTGCAGAACAAGCATCAATTTTCAACAAAACCATTTATAGCACTTTGAATAGCTTCACCATTTCGAAGAACATTTGGTCAAAGTTTTGTGTGTATGAGCTTTTTCTTAAAAAAAAAAAACGTCTTTTGCTTAGCAGTGAATGATCTTCAAGTTCAAAGCATTAACTATTAAGTCCCCCACATGATTTGATTCAAGTGTAGATATGAACTTATTGTTTCATATAGATTACTTGTAATTATAGTCTATAAAAATTGAGCACGTTTATTGGAACAAATTATAAAATTTATTAAAGAAATAGGTATAATATCGGAAACTTTGTGATGACAATCAAATAAGTAAGCAGTAGGTAGTAGCCTATATTATGCCAGTAAGCGCCAATACGCGTTGTAGTAGCAGAAATAGGCTAAATCTGTGGTCAAGCCTTGTGTCGTTCTATGCTCATAATACACAATGTTACTAATGGCCGTATACAGGCCGACAGAGCAAGCATTAGGGTGCCGATAGATAAGTATCGAATAAATTGATCGATGCGAAGCTTCAAATCAGAGGTAAACATGTACATGTTACTGTACAAAGACGAGGATATTGGGATTATTAAAATGTGAAGTAGTTGACGCTTCATGCTGAAAATAACATCGGTAAATGTTGAACGGTTATTTTCGTTCTTGATATGGGTATTTGACGATCGCCGGAGACTATTAACCGCGGAACACTTAGGACAACTATTAATTATTATCTACAATTGTTTTCCTTATGACTTAGAAATTATTATTTTGTTAAGTTTTGCTGGTACTTATTATTACGTACTATCCCTATATATTTTGTGGTAAGTTCCTTGTGAAGCGTTTAGTGTAGAAAAATATCCCCTTGCAGTTATATGAAGGCAAGGGTGTGTCAGTTTGAATAAAATTACATAAAAAGAACCCAATCTACAGCCAACCCTGTACCACATTGTAGCCGCCTTAACATTTCCGATATCTAATAATAATGATACAAGACGGACCTATCTCTAACTTTTGCATTTTTCTTCAAAACGAAGCGGATTAGTGAATTTGAATTTGATCTGCTAGAACCAAGAAGCTAATCTAAGAAATATTGTAATCTAAAATATTCCCAGTTTGTGATTATAAGAATACCTACGTTATACACCGTGTCCACCTAGTGCGCGTAAGACCAATATCTAGGTTAATAAAAGATATAACTTAATTTTTTTTTCTACAAGTTGCCTACTTTCCCGAGCTGCACAAAATGAAAATATATTTGCATATACAGAGTGTTCAGTTTTTCCTGGGCAGGAACCAACTTAATTTTTTTAAATGGAAACTTATATTTTTATGGCATTATCGAATTCTACGTGAAAAATTAACGGGACTTTGTGTTATGATCCCTATTAAAATATTGATGTTTTCGAGATAATCGACTTTTCATTTTTTTCTTATGTTTCGTCACTTCTAGTAGTTGACATAATTATGATTGTATGACAGCTAGAAATTATTTTTTATTTCAGGAACTGTAGAGTGTAGATGGCTCTTTCAAAAAACGTGTCAAAAGTTGACCTGCGATATATGGGGGGCAAACCTGATAATTTAAAATTTGAAAAATCTCGACTTTTTCAAATAGCTGTGTTTTATGATTTCATTAGATGCCTTTCTGTAGAACCTACAATTTTTTAATAGCTTTCCCTATACCTAAGTTGCGTAGTTTGTGCAAAAAAAACAACAATTTTTATGTAAAATACCGGATTTGCGCCCGTTCCTTTGTCGGGAAGAATATTGTAAGACTATTTATTTTTATTAAATTTATTAGTTGTCTAGCTACACTATTTAAAATAAAAAATAATAACTGGGCTGTCATACAATCTTAATTATGTCAACTACTAGAAGTGACGAAACATAAGAAAAAAAAATAAAAAGTCGATTATCTCGAAACCTATCAATATTTTAATAGGGATCGTAACACAAAGTCCAGTTAATTTTTCACGTAGAATTCGATAATGCCATAAAAAATATAGGTTTCAATTTAAAAAAATTAAGTTTGTAAATATTGGATAGGTGGATACGGTGTATAATATGATTTAGGCAAAGGATCCCGCATATTCGTTATGAAAAGTGGCTTACGGCAATTTTTTTTTGAAACGTTGCTATGTGATAGTTCTGATCGCTTTGATCAAAAGTCTCAATGGGCACAAAGTCTAAAAGTCCTTTGTTTTGGACCTACAGCCCTGAAAGTTGAATTTTTTCTCCCTTACGCTGCGTAGTAAGAGTACAGTAATGATTCTTTTTTGTAAAATTGCATTACATTAATAGTAAATGGACCTTGCCCGATCGATTAGAGATGTTTACATAACTTTACTTAGCACAATGCGGTATGATCATGTATCCCACAAAACATGTGTCTATACTGCCTATGCTCATTCAACTAGAAGAAGCGTAATAGTCGATGCACAACGAACTATCGGAAACTTTACGATCATAATGAGTATGGAGATTAGTGCTTTTTTAAATAATAGTTGTATAACAAGTTTTAATATGCGCTATACACATTATTCAAGAGAAATATCTCCTTTCAGTGTAGGTAAGTCATTTTATTTTAATCCTAGTAGTCTGTCGTTACCATACTGGTCCCCTTGTCTGGGAAACCCTTTTGTCATCTTTCTTTAACTTTTTAGATTTGAAAAATATAAAACAATCTAAATACGAAATCTTTATAATACAATTGGCATTCGAGTCGAGTTTTTCATAAATTAACGATTAGTAAGTAAAATCTGTGTCTTCCTGATCATATTACGTCTTACAATATCATTCGGATATATACGCGCAACAGTATATCCAAATCAGGTTGAAGTTAAATTCATGGCAATAAAAACAATGTTTTCAGTGTTTGTGTGTGACAGTATGTCGGCTTGATAAACAGGCGTTTCAGACAAGGGTTAATAATTGATCCGTTATCTTCTAATAGGGATTATTATTAGGCAAATACACACGGTAAGATAATGTTGCTTTTCCGATGATACAGTCAGTATTTGCCGCGCATATGATTTAACTACTCAGTGATTCTACCGATTTTAGATATTTTATAAAACTTTCGTTGAACCCATTTGCGAATGTGATGTGAATTGACCATAACTGAGATATAAAGATGTAAAGTAAATAAGTAAGTAACAGAAAGATAAGATTTTTAATAATCTATTTATTTGCGCTTGTAACAATTTTTTATATTTACTGGAATTGTAATTTAATCCTATTCTACTGTCATAGAACAGTCAATAGAAACGTCAATTTGAGCAAAAAAGTTCATATGGACAAATATCCGAAAACATTCAGTAAAGAAGATACGAGATTACAGAAACGGGCACAGGTTTTTTAAAGAGTGCAACAATCTCAAAAAAAAACAGTTTTTTATGCGTAGCACAGTGGTGGAAATGCAGAAAACAATTGAGATCTTTTTTTTAATATAAATAATTTTTCAGGAAATACTCGTTAAAATATTATTTCATTCGAAATACCTACATAAGATACGCCTATATTTCTTTATAGCAACAATATCCATTGTTTAAAAAAAAGTAGAAGTACTTTTTTTCGTTTGATTCTGAAAGAAACAATATGGCTGGTGCTAGTATCCAATCCTTCCCAATACAAATTTGCATCGTATTCATTGCGTTTTAGAGTTCAATAACCCTTAAATATAGCATTAAATATTTTTACCACTAATTGTGTTACTGTTTTTTATTTTTAGGAAAATTTGAAAACGATACACTGAACTTTTGCACCATTGTCGAATAAATTACTAATATGTATACATTTTTTTGCGCTTTTATGATGCAAATGGGCAAATGCCAAAATTAAATGCTATTAATTGCTTTCAAATTTTACTAATACATTTTACAAATTATAATCTGAAAAAGAATTAATAATAAATGTGGCAGGAATCCTTTAATGTCATTTATAAGGCCTATTAAAGCTTGGACGATTAGAACAATAGTCATCATTTCGTCGGTTTAAACTTTTCGACCTCTCTTTTCTTCAGAATAAGCTCTGAAACTGGAGATTAACTCCTCTTACTGGTATCTGTGCACTAATCCATACCGTCTATCTCGCTAGAATTCCGATATTAGTTGGGTCCATCGTTTGCCCCGTATTTGCTCTATATTCCACAATTGCTTATTTTTCTATGTTGTCATTGTTCATTATTCTTCTGCTTATCTAACCTCATACTAACGTGTGTTCCAGTTTGACTAATGTAGAGTTTTCCACATGCAGGTCTGGTCATAGTTTTATTTTTTCTCTACAAAGTTAGTAAATTATATAAATATTTCACCAGTCTCTCCTAATAATTCTGACTCCGCTCCCATATCATTTGTATAACTTTATGCCATCGATGCCATCGCAAAGCCTGCGGTTCTAAGCTCTCCTTGATTATTGGTTTATTGTCTGTGTCTTGCATTAGGGATTTGGGAACAACGTACGTCTAAGATACGTGATACGGAAGATATTGGACAATAATTACGTTTTTGATTTATTGCGATGGCATAAAGAGTATAAGCCACGACCTGGAATTGACAGCAGTGTTGCCATATGTACAGTAATTACCCTATTTGTACGATATTTGTTTACAAGAATGATAAGAGGTTTTTAGATCATACTATATCTTCGCCAACAAATAATTTCATCTTTATCGATAAGAACTGACTTCCTGTTCTGCTTTTCCCAGCAAAAATTCAACTCTCGTAAGACGGCCCATATTTTGCTTCTACTGATTTTTGGCAAATCGTTGTCGTCTGAAAGTTCACTTAAAATTTTGTTTAGCGTTGGTATTTCTTTTTTAAAATAAAATGAGTGTACTTTTCTACGAATGACATTTTCGAAGTAATCATCTATAACGACTTTTGACCTCCCTGTAGATGATTTTGGGGGATTTACAGTATCTTGTTCATTTTTTGTTTCCTTTAAAAGTCTGTAGATAGTCGATTTTCCAATCCCTGTCATTTTTGTTAGCATTAGTGTTACCCGATAATTACCTGAAACGAAATATTACCACGCCCATGGCCGGTTCTTATCTCGGGGTTTTATTACTCTCTTTCATTTCCAAACAGACTAGAAAGCATTCCAACTTTATTACAAATTAATTATATTTTTTAGAAAAAACTAAAACGGTATTCTAAAATAAAATGAGTGGTAATTCTTAGGCAAAATAATGAATTATTTTCAAATGCTTATTAAATAAAGCTTATTATTAATTAATAAGGTGTTCAAACAACCCACCTGCTTGAGCTTCACAATACCCTAATCTGTAGTAAAATTCTTGACGAACATTTGACAAGATTTCAGGAGTAACTAATCCTAAAATATTTCTAATTTGCGGCTCTTTCGTATCGATGTTTGTAGAGAAGTTGCGTTAAATGACCCCATAAAAAGAAGTCACAGGGAGTCAGATATGAAGATCGAGGAGGCCAAACATTTACGTTTTGAGGGTACTGCGTTCTTAATGGTATACTTAAATGCTTGTTTTCCCGGGACCAATATTGAACCACTGAAGGATTATGACTGCCAAGTACGGAAAAAGATGATTCGTCTGTAAATAAATCTGCCTAGCAAATTAATTATTTTCATCTATTTTTTCCCTAATGGATTCACAAAACTCCATACGCCTTATTTGATCACCAGGAATAATTTCTTGAGTAGTTTGCATTTTATAGGTTTTGTAACCCTTCTTTTTTAAAATGCGACGAACTATACGACTTGGAATGTCAAGTTCTTCGGAAATTTGGGAGGAAGAACACGGCTCACTTGTTTCCACAAAAGCACTTCTTTTTCTCTCCTTGCTTCAGGAATTTGACGAGGTTCCTGATTGGTTCATTTCGTACACCGATTAACACATCCACACTCCTCAAACTTATGAAAAATATTCAAAACAGTTCTAGCAGTGGGGACTGGTTCGTCGGGTTATGAAAATATAAATCAACCAATGACTTCCTCTGCACTTTCTGCACGACAATACCATTTAATAATATTAATTTTTTGTTCGACACCGTACACCATTTTTATTTTGTAATATTCCGTTTACTTCTTACCAAACAAACAGGAAAGCGCTTTAGGTATTCGGTCGGTTCACAAAAAATGCAACCGGGGCACGTGCGCTCCCAAAGCCAACCAATTACAAGAGTCCGAGTCGCAGCCTCGATGATATATGTCACGTCCGACCCCTTCCACCCGAAGTTGATAGGGGAGATGCGTGTAATTTACTTAGTCTATGCGAAAGAAATATCTGGCCAGACCGGCATGCACGTAATGAACACACCCTACATAATAGATAATTTTTACATTTTGTCTTGGAAAAAGCTATTTCTATCTTCCTTGAGATTGTGTTTGTCCAAGATGCGACATTTCTTCAGTACCATCAGTACATCCCTGTATGGCAGAAACGTTGTGACCATATATTCCTCTTTTTTTCTCATCCCTATATATTTGTGAAAAGACCTTAACGCTCAATTAGCATGATAAATTAACCATCAGGCAAAATGCCTTAGATGAGGGTTTTACAATAAATTTCAAGGACATCGAAGTACTTGTGAGAACCACAGGGTTTTATAACCTGTCGAGACAGAAGGATATTGGAAAAACAACATTTAAATAACATTACGCTTTCGGATGAGTAGAACCTGGTTACTTCTTCTAAAGAACAAGCAATAGCGCGAGGAGAGAGTGTTCGTTACACCACTGCATAGGCCCGAGAGCATACAAAACGGCACTAACCATACCGAAAATAAACGTGAACTAGTTCTTTTTTTGTGTACCCATGGATGGATGCGTTCTTCTGTGCTTTCAGTCGAACCATAATACGATTTTTATATTGTGATCGACCTTATTTTTATAAAAGAACGTGAAGAGTGTGTGTGTGCTTTTTACAATTGAGTGTTAACTGAAGTTCTTGCATTTGTGAATTATATGGTGAGTCATCTCTGAGTATTTTAGCATGCTTACTAATTGTTAATTGACTTTTCTGTACTGTCTAAATGTATATCTTGCTGATCAGGCATACCTATTATTGTGAGTTGTTATGGAGGCCCATTAGCTGTGGTGATACGGTCTAGTTCTGAGGTATGGGATGCCCTAAGGCTGTTAGCTGCGTGTGATACAGTCCGTCCGTTAGCTGCGTTGACACGGAGGATATCTCGGGGACTATTAGCTGCGGTGACATAGTTTGGCTTCGGTACGGATGTGTCCGGCGACGAACTATCTCATTGTCAGTGTTACAGTGATTCAGCCAATTTTGGTTGTGCCTATGATTGATAAATAGTTGAATGATTTGGCAATATTAGAAAAAGATGTTTTGAATAGAGCCAGCTGCAGCAATTTGAGAAATGAAACGATTGATTGATTGATTTAAGTTGTAAAAGTTATGCTTAAGGTGAGGTTTTACTTGGATAATCATGTGTTGTTTCTTTTTATTTCCGGAAAAGGGTCTGAGCTTATCTTAAGACGTGAATGAAGATCGTTCCTAATGTAAGATAATATTTTTTTACACCCTGTATTACGACCCTATTTTAAATATTACGAGTTTTAAGTTAGAAAGAAGGCACGTATTTGCCCCGGCCGGTACAGCATCTAGTACTTATAAAAAGGCTCAAGTGGCCAGTGAACGCCCAATGGCTTTGTTTAGATTATAAATTTCAAACAGACCCTTTACCTAAACTTTGAAAAGAGATCACTTTTACGTTGACTATGCTGTGAAAATATTGTGAATTGTGCCTCAATTGAATATAGGATATTAGATGAGTTTTCTCACTGAGCACACCTATTTATTAGAAGCAATGGCTTATTCATATACAGGGTGACCCATTAAGAATGGAAACACTCGCGTACAACAGTTGTTTATGGACCGATTTGATCCGGGTTTTTTTTAAAAGATAGATCTCCAAAAGCTCTATCTCGATGCAATATTTGAAGACGAAATTTTAATTTTCAAGGCCTACTACGATTTTTTTTTAAGTGAAAAATAGCAAAATTTTGTTAGCGATTTTTTTATAAAAAATCTGACTACACCACTGGATTTAGGAACCCCTCAAATGCATTCGTACCAATTTTTGCGAAAAAAAGTTTCCCCTAAAAAAGTTATGACAATATCGGCATCACCAGTGTTTGCCGTTGTTGGTGAACCTATTCTTTTAAATGGAAACAAAATTAAATAACAAACACTGGTTTAATCATTATTATTAAGAAACATAAAAACTAGTATACGTAAAATAAACAAGTTCGTCAAATTATTATTATTTCGTGGTTATTATGCCAAAACTTACAAATATTACCTTCTTAGACAAAAATAATTACATTTATAATTTTTTTATTCAAAAAGCCACTGGATTCTACAACCATAATCCAATTTTTTGTGAAGAATTTTCTGAAAAAAATATTACGAGATGGCAAGAAAATAACGTTGCTTAAAAATAATATGAACAAAATTTGGTAGGCTGTGAAAAATAGAAGTTTAGACAACAAATGTCAAATTTCACAAGTAGTGGCACATTGTAATATTATGAGAAAATTGAAATAGTACGCCTTTCTGGAGAAAATGATCGGACGGCAAGAGAGGTGTGTATAATTTTTAACAACAGACATCCAGATAGACCTAATATTACGCATAGCACAGTTTTTAAAATAAACAATACTTTTATGGAATATGGTGCTGTATCAAAATGCATTTTAAAAAGGGACAATCAACAGAGAAGACGTATTCACGAGCAGGAAATTTTAAATTATTTTACAAACAATCCTCAGAATAGCCTCAGGATTGCTAGTTTAGATTTAAATTTACCTAGAGATAGTATCCGACGCTGCCTAAAAAAAAATAACATAAAACCCTATAAACCTAAGTTTCTTCACACTCTGGAACCAGGCGATAATGAGAAACGAATGGAGTTTTGTCTCTGGGCACAGGGACAATATCTCAATTACCGATTTCTTTTAAAAAATATCTTATTCAGCGATGAGGCCACATTCACGACTAATGGAATTGTATCATCACAGAACTCGCGGTGTTGGGTTTCAGAAAATCCAGAGTGGATAATTAATTGCCGAAGACAATATAGTCAGAAAGTTAACGTTTGGTGTGGGATACTTAACGAGAGAGTCATTGGTCCGTTCCTCTTTGAAGGGAATATGAATGGCGAACAATTTTTACATTTCCTTCAGAACGAATTTTTTAATACAGTCGATAATCTTCCATTACAAGAAAGAGTAAATCTACATTTTCAGTTGGATGGATGTCCAATACACAATGCGAAATAAGTCAGGGAGTGGCTTAACGAGAATTTCCCCAATCATTGGATAGGTCGAAACAGTCGATTAATTCATTGGCCACCCCAATCTCCGGACCTTACCCCACTTGATATTTTTCTGTGGGGCTTTGTTAAGTCCAAAGTATATAAGATACGGCCAATTAACCGGGAGGTATTGGGCACTAGAATAAGGGAGCGTGTGAGGAGATTAACGCGCATCAATTACGAAATGTAAAAAATATAAAAAAACGTTATGAAAAATGTATAGAATTAAACGGAGGAATAGTGGAAGCTATAAAAGTTTAAATTTAATGACGTTATTAGTGTACATCAATTTGACAGACTCCTTTTTCATTTTTAAAAATGTAATCTTTTAATCATTACTTTTTTTTATCAATTGTTGTTTATATTAGAGTAATTGTTGTTTATTTTGTGTATACTGGTTTTTATGATTCTTATTAATAATTATTAAACCAGTGTTTGTTATTTAATTTTGTTTCCCTATGGGTTTTATGGGTTTTTATTTAAAAGAATATGTTCACCGACAACGGCAAACACTGGTGATGCCGATATTGTCATAACTTTTTTACGGGCAAACTTTTTTTTGCAAAAATTGGTACAAATACATTTGAGGGGTTCCTAAATCCAGTAGTGTAGTCAGATTTTTTATAAAAAAATCGCTAACAAAATTTTGCTATTTTTCACCTAAAAAAAAAATTCGTAATAGGCCTTGAAAATCAAAATTTCGTCTTCAAATTTTGCATCAAGATAGAGCTTTTGGAGATCTATCTTTAAAAAAAATACCGGTTCAAATCGGTCCATAAACAACTTTTGTACGCGAGTGTTTCCATTCTTAATGGGTCACCCTGTACATAGAATGTGAGTTTTCTCACTGGGCATACCTATCTATTATAGCTTATTCATATAACTTGTAAGTTTGTTTCACTGAGCATACCTATTTATTTGGATTAGTGGTTTATTCACAGTTTACTTACTGAATATTCTTATTTAATATTGATAGTTTCATCGCAGGCATAACTGTATCTTGAATATTGTCATATCATCTTGAAAATAATAATTGTTAGAGATGTTATATAAATTTACGTTGTCAATCTTATTGAGAAGTTAGATATTTGATTTGCGAGCATCGTTAATAATTAGATTGCATATTATTTTGAAGAAATAATTAAGTGTCTTTTGCATAGATTAGTAGTCATATTTCAGGATATACCCAATAAAGTAAAATGTAATTTGAGTAACAATAAGAGTTGTTATATGACGGATTATTTTGTGTTAGTAACTGTTGAGGAATTGCTGTTATGAATTGAGGTGCTAAATCTGCACAATTGATTGGCCCGCAAGATAAATAACAAATATTCACATGTTTTCAACGTAATAATCGACAACCGATTTCTACCCTTCTTACCTCTTTCAATCCTTTATTTCTCCTTACGAAAAATAACAAATCTTACACTAACGACAGCCAGACCCTGATAATTAATTGTAAGTAGACAAATGTACAGTTATCTCCAATGGCATCTTCAATGCCCGGCATACCTATGCCTAACACAACCAGTTTATTTTTTTATTATTTCCGGAACCAACACTAAATTGCGGCACATCGTTGAGGACAGCACTCAAACCGAAATATTGCGGTTTGAGAAAGATTAGTTTAAAATAAAAAATTATGCTTACACTGGGAGCTAAAATTGGATGACAGCTGTGCGAAATTAGCAGTATTCTTAATAAACTTATATGTTTACATGTGAAAATTCCATCTATTCTGTCTATGTAACCGAGATCTTTGACCTACTTTAGCTACACTTCAAAGTGAGCTTCGGATTATTTTAGCGGCAAAAATATAAAAGCCATTGACACTATTCTACTCTGAGTAATAAATAATATGTGTTAATTATTACGTAAATAATATAACTATTATTGCGACATAAGTTTATTATAACATGAAGTAAACGTACATACTGTAAATATTTATATTAGCACATATAGTCATTACTTAAAAACCTAAAACAATGTAAAACATACTTCAAAGCGGAAGTTATTTGCATTTGAAATTTGTTTATTTAAAGAAATTGTTAAGTAAGACAAAATTCAACAGAGTTGTTAATACCTAATTCTACTTGCCCGAATAAGAACACAAGAAATAATACCTATAAGATATCCAATAAATTGAAATATGCTATCCATAAGTAGGTACACTGTAACATAAAGGTTATGTACCATCTGCTGAATTTCCAGTAAAAAATTCCAAACTGTAATTATCCCAATTTGGAACCAACAAAATGTCTTCAAGTATCCTTAAAAAATAATCCGGTTGATCTTTGAATAGAACAAACTGGATATATTTCTTTAAATTTTATAACGAATGCGATTAAAAATAATGTCCAGTTTTAAATTTATTAACTTACCTCTAATGTTTTCTTAATTTTAATTTCATTCTAATGCCATTCTTAGATTTTAAAACTGAAGACATTCCAATATCTGGTCTAAAATCCGGATCGGGTATGAGTTCGAAATGCATTAAAAATTTAATAATACATGTTTTGAGCTCATACATAACATATTTTTGCCCTGAAACAAAAACATCATTATTTGAAATAAATCATTTAAAAAATTAGCTATCTATTATGGCAATATCTTTGGAATTCAATTGATTTTTACTCTAAAATGTATGTATAAAATATCAGAAACACAATATAACTGTTTAAAGAATCTATAAGCTCGTATAAAAGATGACAATATCTTGAAAAGCAGTCAAGAGTAATAAAAGTATATACAGGGTGATTCACAACTTATCCAAAAAAAATTAGGAATAGATGCGGCATGAGAAATGGAGTCAATATTGTAAAAAAATTTTTTGTAAAATCCTTATAGTTTCTGAGAAAAAAATTATTGAAGTTATAGCACATTAAACCACTACATATCTGGACAACTGTAGTCTCCAGCGTCATTCGCAATACGCGTGGAGAGCCATGTGACTCCTAATACTGAAATCCGTCATTGCGGTAGTTTTTACCTGTTATCTGTGGTATTTACATCAGTTTTTTAGTAGTTAGTGTCAAAAATGGCTTGCGTGTATAGCAACTCAGAGTTGATGGATATCGTTTTAATTTATGGTGAAGCAAGACAACATTTGTATTATGGTGAAGTATTTGTGTTATGGTGAAGCAAGACATCATTTGTGTTAGTTCGTAGAAAGTGAGTAAGACGGACCCAAATGTGTTTACACGTGAGTGGATAAAATTTTGAACAATTGCTGTTGCAGCATCGGGTATGTCAAATGATCTTATTATTTAAAAACACAAATTAATTTTATTAATAATTAATAAAGGCAAAAGTATTTGAATTTGCCGATATAGAATAGGTGCGAAAAAATTCTATTTACATATTTCTTTCCTTACGAAAGTTTCTGTCTGGTTTTATCACGCCGCCATACCGGTCGCATTGTGCGAGCTCAAGTTTTACAGTGGACCAGTTTCCAGTGCCGTGCAGAAGTATATTTTTAAATCAATTTCGAACTGACCTTTTTGATTTTTTCTTTACAAAATTGTATTTGTAAGGGTCCCCTGTACATTTTTTTTTTGGATAAGTTCTGGATCACCCTGTATGTTTTAATCCTTCATATTCTTTGATTCTTTGCAAACATTTATTTTTATTGTGTTTTTAAAATTTTATTAAATATGTTTCTATTGAAGCTATGATATAAATGTTCCACAATGGTGGACTGCTGGGAATATAAGTAATGGAAAATTAGCCGTATTTATGCAAAACTTAAACATTTTTAAAGAAAAAAGAGCGGTATCTAAATCACTTGCCATTAGAGACTACAGAAACTACGTATCCGAATGCGGCAATTCAATAAAGAATAACCCAAAAACTTTTTGGACATTTGTCAATAATAAAAGAGATCATACGAGAATCCCTGGTAGAATGCATTACAACAATTTGGTGTTAAACAAACCGCAAGCTATAGTTAATGCATTCAGTGATTATTTTAGTAGTGTTTTTCTTCAGCCCAATGTGTCTTCTGCTATCAATAATAATCCGATAATAGATATTAACTTGCCTAACTTAAACATTTCGCTTTTTACGGAAAGTGTCAATTCGTTAGTTAAAAAATAAAATTACTTGTGGTCCTGATGGCTTTTTCAAATTAACTTTCTTGTGCCGAGAATTAATAATCGTGTGACATGTAATATTTTATTGAAACCACCTCTGTTATATTCAGCAACTATAACTCTGTATGTCATATATGTGGTATTTTCAATTGTAGTTTTGGTGTACTATTACATAATTTTTAAAATAATTGTGTTGTACCGATATGCTACTGTAATTTATGCATGTATTTGTTTCTTNGTTTTACAGTGGACCAGTTTCCAGTGCCGTGCAGAAGTATATTTTTAAATCAATTTCGAACTGACCTTTTTGATTTTTTCTTTACAAAATTGTATTTGTAAGGGTCCCCTGTACATTTTTTTTTTGGATAAGTTCTGGATCACCCTGTATGTTTTAATCCTTCATATTCTTTGATTCTTTGCAAACATTTATTTTTATTGTGTTTTTAAAATTTTATTAAATATGTTTCTATTGAAGCTATGATATAAATGTTCCACAATGGTGGACTGCTGGGAATATAAGTAATGGAAAATTAGCCGTATTTATGCAAAACTGAAACATTTTTAAAGAAAAAAGAGCGGTATCTAAATCACTTGCCATTAGAGACTACAAAAACTACGTATCCGAATGCGGCAATTCAATAAAGAATAACCCAAAAACTTTTTGGACATTTGTCAATAATAAAAGAGATCATACGAGAATCCCTGGTAGAATGCATTATAACAATTTGGAGTTAAACAAACCGCAAGCCATAGTTAATGCATTCAGTGATTATTTTAGTAGTGTTTTTCTTCAGCCCAATGTGTCTTCTGCTACAATAATAATCCGATAATAGATATTAACTTGCCTAACTTAAACATTTCGCTTTTTACGGAAACTGTCAATTCGTAAGTTAAAAAATAAAATTACTTGTGGTCCTGATGGCTTGCTCAAATTAACTTTCTTATGCCGAGAATTAATAATCGTGTGACATGTAATATTTTATTGAAATCACCTCTGTTATGTGCAGTAAATATAACTCTGTATGTCATATATGTGATATTTTCAATTGTAGTTTTGGTGTACTATTACATAATTTTTAAAATAATTGTATTGTACCGATATGCTACTGTAATTTATGCATGTATTTGTTTCTTTCTAATCTATATTTCGGTATTATTTATTTAGTCCAGTTATTATATTAATATTTTATTTTTATCTGTAGTATTATTAGTTTCTGTTGTTTTTTACTTTGTTCTGTAAGTGGAAGTACTTATTCAGTTGGACAAATAAATAAATATTATTATTATTATTATTTTTTCTGTAAAAACAATTCATTTGAATCAACAGACTTGCGCAAAAATATAGGGTGTTAATGTGTATGTGTCTCAATTTTTTTTAACCAAATCCATTTCGAGAACCATCCTCTGTCGACTGTTTAAATGTGAATAGAAATACCTTGTTTGTACAGGGTGTCTCACATTTAAATAGCAGGACTTCAGGAATCAAAAGACCTCATTTTGAGTCTAAAAGTTTCTATAGATATAGGTCCTAAAACGCTTCGTTTTTGAAATACAGGGCGTTCAATTTTATTTTTGTTTTATTTATTTATTTTTTAACTAAATAACCGCTGACAAAAAAAATCATCATGTTGCGGCGAAAGACTTAGTATTTGAGGGCAAATAATTTGACACAGAAAATCATCGCATATTAGTTCCAGTGGTGGAGGTAGAGGGGTCTCTATTCATATTTTTATAAAAAAAAGTATAGCCGATTTGATATTTTGCAAATGTTTTCGAAAAATATGAAAGAGCATTCAATTTTACCCAGAAAAGGCCCTCTTGTCCAAAGTCGATAGGAGGTGGCGTTTTCAAGAAAAACCGAAAATACTGTTTAGAAGT